>NC_081830.1:70457138-70760181 GCF_030867095.1 Alligator mississippiensis
TACTGTTAATTAAAAGCTGTCCTTTTAATGTTAATTTCCACTAATAGTAATTTACATATTAAAACAAACAATTGATTTGCAGAAGCTTGTGGGAGAGTCTGGAGATTTCGCATTTTGATAAGGAATAGTCAAGTCTATTGGCCTACAGGCTATCTGGAAGATGAACTAGGATTTGCCACTCAGGACTCTCTAGCACAAAGCCAGACATGCATCTCCTCAAGCAGTCAGAGCTGATAGAATATTCAATCTTAGAATAAGAGAAGTGGGATCTTATTGTTTGTTTTTCACATTCCTATCTCTTTTTCACCTTCCCTATGTTCCCTCTTGTAACTCTTACAATGAGGTTTTCGTGCTCGTATCTTACTTAGGCATCTAGCGGCTTTAAAACACTTTCTTCTTTATTCTACATACTTCATAGTTATATTTTTTTGTCAAAGGAATAAAGCACATTGCCTGTCTATATATGTATGCCTGATGTTGTCTTAAGGTATCTATCCTCTGAGGCTTTTAGGCTATTACTAGACAATAACTTCCAGCTTTGTTCTCACAAATATGATTTTGAACCATTCTACCATGCTGAATCATTTCTGAGCAGCCAAGAATTTGACAGAAGGCTCTTGTTTTGCTTTTCTGTGTCCTATGCCCTTCTTTAAAATATCTAGTTGTATTTTTCCATCATGTATGCATCTTATTCGCCTCTTACTCCACTACTATTCCAACAAAGATAGGCTGGTGCCGGTGAGAGAGATATCAGTCCTGAAACCTTTGTCAGAATTTAAAAAATAAAAAGGGAGGGGGGTGCTGGTGAGGAGGGAACATCAAACCATTTTTTTTTTTTTAAACCAAAACAGAAACCCCTGAAAAAAAAAATTTTAGGCAAATCATAAAAATTTCATTCAACCCTTTTGTAAAAAAACTTTTTTGCAGTTTTTTTAAAATGTATATCTTTTTTTAAATGGCATTACAAACAAAGTCAAAACATTATTTAGATAATGTCAAAACAGTAATTTCACCATTCCTAAACTAAAACGCTTACATTGTGAAAACATTAAACTGAACTTTTAGGCCTCCCCAACGCTATTTTATTTTAGCAGAAACTATTCATTGGATTCAACCCAATTTTGTCCATAGTGTTAGTAATCCTGACCTTTGTTATTCATTGAATTTACTATTCTTTGAACAAAATTGCTGAACTCTACCTGTGGTACGTAGGATGCAATACAATTATAAAATGTAATCTACTCCAAGAAGTATCATTTAAGATTTTCAGATAAAAAGGGATTCAAATTATCAATGTTATGACATTTTTAACTCCTCTTTTTTTTCAGTTCCATTATCCATGCAGCATTGCTTCTTGTTGGCTGGTAAGGACACATTGTTTATAAACCAGAATTCTTCTGCTTTATATGCTTAAATAATGAAATAGCAGAAACAGGTAGTAGAGATAGTTTCTATGCATTACAAAACATGCTGAAGTATTTCTTATGCATTAAACCAAGGCATAGATTTCTGCTACAGCCTGCTGTCCCCCTATTATACTTGCATTAGAAATAATGTTCAAATAATGCTGGTGACCTTATATATTTTCCACATTGCTACACAGTATCTTTTAAGATATTATATGATAACTATTTTTTCTTGAGTGACTCCCTATGCAAGTGCTGCATATACCATGCGTTTATGCATAAAATAATTTTGGCAAATAGTACTGAAAAGAAGGAAATAGGCTAATAAATGCTTCTTAGTTTACTGAACATAGATGGCTATTACTCTTTTCTTTTTAGTTTTTTACATTTAGATTTTTACATATTTCTCACGTGTATACATAGCAACAGCAGGAAGAAAGGAAATACCACTTTATGTATTTGTCAGTTATTTGAGCTAGTATATTAAATACAGTAATATAGTCTTGGAGTGTCTGATACTGAAAAATAAAAGAATTTTGATTAATCAAGTACATGAATATCAAATCAAATGAGCTGCGATGGTCCCTGAGCACTAAAACTGGAGGAATGAGTTAAAAATATGTCAGGAGGAATATAGTTTTTCATTACAAGTTATGTATTGTCAAAATGCAAGAACAGGCCTGTAATGATAAATATGAAGTCAGAGTCCATGGCTTTTACACAGTCATCTAGTATTGGGATCTTTATGTCAAAATATTCAAGTGGTTGACCATTGATCTTTAACCAGTTCATATGACCAGCTTTGGATATGTAAAGTTAAATAGCTATATTCTTGTCTGGTCTAAACTGAGGTGATTTATTACGATTTACTCAGATTAAAACACATTTATTTATTTGACATAGAAATTGAATTGATAGAATGACAAATAATAGCCTCCATTAACAAAATAAAACATGTTGATTTTGCTGTTTTGGCGTTTTAAAAAATGTTACAAAAAAGATATCTTCAAAATGGAGTCATATATTTATGTAAGTAGTGCAAGCTAATGTATTTTTTTAAAAATAAGATCTACAATTAAGGGGCATCTTACATACCACAGCTATTAATGAAATGTTTCTAATTAAAGTTGACCAAAATTTAATCAAATGTATGTTAAAAACCTCTTACAATGTTATCCTTTGTTGGGGAGACTCTTATACAATGTGTTTTATACATAAGAAAAAATGGTATCACTTGTTTTCTAAGAAATGCAAGGAGTTTTTGTAAGGCGGATGTTTACTCACTACTCCCCCCATTTTGGTTTGTTGGGTTTTTTTGCCAGCATTGATTTTTCTTCTTCCATTTCCCCCCCTATATACTTCAGAGTCTGCAAATGTGACTCTATAAAATGCACTGTCAGGGACACCTTTAATCTATAAAGAACGGCAATCTCAAATGGTATCTCTCAACCAACAGGCTACCTACCTCCCAATCTCATTGATGCACCAAGTCTTGCAATGGACCCAAATGCCACCTGTGCCCCTCAATCAATACAGACCACATCATTGCTGCACTGAATAACATAGAATACAACAGGGATCTCTGTAAATCACACTGATATTTTTCATTTTGCTGCTTGCTGCCCCCCCTCCCCCACCCAATTGGTGGTGGTCTATCACCACCTGGACATGGGAGATAAAGTAGACATTGTATACCTAGATTTCCATAAGGCTTTTGATCTACTATCCCATGATATCCTTGTGGGAAAACTGGATAAAATATTGTACTCTGTACTACACAAGGGAACTGAGGGCAATTCATTTCTCAGGAGGTGTCCAATAGTTTACAGAATATGGTCCCAGTTGCTAACTAGTACTGTCAATAGCCTTAGGAAATAGCTTTCTTAAACTTAGAAGTGTGGGTCTATTAAAAAAAAAAAACCCACAAAGTAGGTGTGATCATGTAGAAACTGAAATGCAGGTCTTTTCAGCTTTTGAAATGGTTTAATAAAACTATAATAATTATAAGCTTTTGGATTGGGTTAGAAATGTGTAAATTCTATTTCATGGAAAGTTTTAATATTTAGAAATTCATTTAACTATGGAAGTAGAATGAAAACAAACTTTTAAAAACATCTCTATGGAATTGGTTTTCTGAAAAATATGTTTTGAAAAATATGTTGAATCATGACATTTTGTTTTGAATTCTGTAATTTTTTTTCATTTTTTTTACCTTTATTGTTTTTATATTTGTTATGGTACAGCAATAGTAGGAGCAAATAATCTGAGATGCATCATGGCATAATGTACTTGAAATACTCAATTTAAATTTATTTTTTAAATCACTTCACCAAATCCCAGCTGCATGCAGTCTGAGTACTCTGGCTTTACTTAGGGGAACTGGATTGTATCCCTAAGAGATACGTGTAAAGCAGATGCATTGAAAAGGTAGGCCGTTCCAGACTAAAGATCACTCCAATATATAATAAAAATGTGTTTCAATCTTAAACCTATTACAGTTTGGGTCAACTACTGGTTTTTTTAGTTGGCATCGGATATAAGATGTTTTTAGAGTGCTTCCTACAACCAAATGAAACAAGAAAACAGTATATTGAATTTATTTTAAAACTTTTTGTTTCCTTTATTAAAGGAAGAAATATAAAAAAGAATATAAAATTTGGCTCCATTTAGCTTCATACGGATAAAACCCTCACTGACTTCATCAAAGCCAGGGTTTCGTTCCTAATGTCTATCTGTGCAAGTCATAAAAGCATTCATTGAATTGGAGTAAATAGGTAATTATAGAGTCCACTGGTACTAAGGTGCTTTGGATCTAATCCTCACTCATCAAGATCAATGGGATTTTTGTCACTGAGTTTAATGGGGACAGGTGTATAATGTCTTTAACATAAACCAAAGACTTGTTGGATATTTGTCTTGGTCTTTCCATAACTAACTTTATTCCTGCATTTCTATTCTCCACCTTTTCATTTCTCATTTTTCTTATCTCATTTCTGCAAGCATATCATCATGAAGAAACATTTCCTTTAATGTGTAGTGCACCTATCTATATTGCATTATTTATATTAATCACAGACACTGAGAAAGAAAGGCGCTTGAGGGAGGTTAGCAACAAGACCCACCAGCACTGGAATCTCTGAGTTTAAGCGTCTTTCAAGATATTACTCTCGATTTATAGAAAAAGAATCTTTGTCGTCTCCCTTAAAAATGTTCTGACTTTCTGTTTAATGTGTGAAACATTAATACTGATGTTCAGGTAAAATAACAAGCTGCTGACTGTGCATTCTCTGTGGGGGTGGGAACACACCACTACTTCTTGAAAAAAAGAAAACTGTGCATGTTCCATTTCTAAGGTGTAGATGATTAATCTCAGTCCCCAAAATGCAGAGATACCTGTGTAGATGGTGTGTTAAATGTGTTTCTTATAAACAATGTCTACCGAACTAGGCATTTTAGATGGAAAAGGAGAGGGATTAAGGGAGAACAGAGTGATAAATATTTAAAGGATAAGATAGGCAGGGTGGACCAGGAATGTACATTATATTCATTTAGATAAATCAGGCAGATAAATGATCATTTCACTGTTACAGAAAGCATCCTTCTGCTTTCAGCATCAAACTTTAGTTTGGCAAACTGTGTGGTCCTAGTTTACAGCAAGTTTTTAAAGAGTTTGTTAGCCTCTTGTGTGTTGAAAATTTACAAGGGAATATCAATAGCATCTGTTTTTAATTCCATTTACATTGATATTTTCAGTGAAAGCTCAATTGTAAAATAAAAAGAATTTAGGCTAGAAGGGTATGTAAGTGTTTACCTACATGGTAGAGATACATAGCATTAATCTGTTTACCCTAGAGGTACAGCAAATAAACTCAGTTAACTGATGTGAGTCCCTACCATGCTAAGATAATTTCCTTCTTAGTCATTTCATCCAAGGCTTTATAACGTCCATGAGTCTATACTCCAGGATTTTTCTCATGATGCACTGTCAGGTGCTCTTAAAATACCACAGGAATTATGAGACTAGGAAGTCAAACTAATAAATTCCCTCTTCTGGTACCTCCTAATTCATCTGTGTTTTGCCAAAATCCTCCAAGCTTTGTGATCATGATGGTCATTGGTATAAGGTACGGCATGTGTAATGGAAATTGAGCAGCTTGGTGGATTTAGCTTAGGGAAGAACTGTGCTCTCTATTCTATAGGTACACCTTCAAATGGCAGGCCTCAAAATAAACTTCCTTTAGCTGACAACCCACTTTTCAGAGTGGGACTACATGGTTTATCCTAGTTCATATACTGTATTTACTTGAATCTAGGTCAACCCATATATGGATTGTGGGATTCTATCTATGGAAAATGTATAAAGATGTTATAATTTTCCAGGTATAGACTTGAAGGGTTTTCTTAAATTCTCCACCCCTCCCCCACCTGCTGCTGCATAGAAGAAAAAATACTAGTTGAAGGGCAAAGGGGTCAGATAGCTGGAGGTGTCAGGCAGCTCCCTTGTCCTCTTCCCCCTACCCCCACCACCAGTGTTCCCCCCAGGCATGGGTGGCAAGCAGGAGCTTACTGGGGCATGTGCTGCATGGACAGTGGCAGGGCTGAGAGGATAAGGGAGATCTTTGTCCATGGCCCAGTGCTGTGAGGACAGAGAGCTCCCCTGTCCCTTCAGCAAGCAAAGTGAGGGGAGAGCTCAGGGTGTTGCTGCCACTTGGCCACAGGACATTGCCCCAAGCTAGCATCACCAAGCTGGGCTTTGATCTCGAGCTCCACACCAGAGCCATAGACAGCTCCCCCTAACCTCCTGTGCAAATTGCTCCCAGTCAGCATCTACACATATGCTACTGAGTGGGACTTCAGGGTTTACCTTTTCATCAGCATTGCTTCTGCTGTAGGCATTGTTTGGGAGCCAGTTTGAATGACATAACCATTCAGATGAATCAGTGATCAGTCCAGTAATCATTAGCTCCTAGCATAGCTCAGGTGATATGGACGTCTCTGCAATCCCAGGCATAAACAATGACATAATCAACCAAGTATTAGTGCTTAGATTGCGGGTGTTGCTATGATTTCTTGTGTCTGTTTTTCTGGTGGAACAAGGTGTTGGTGATGGTGACTCTATGTTCTGTGCATTAGGATGCCATTAGAGTTGGCCTTTCCCACTCCTTCCTTGCCAATGGTTCCATTCCAGTGCTTTGGGTCTTCCAACTATTGTGTTAAAATTTCCAAGCAGAATAATTGTGACAGCCTTCAAGAAGGGAGACAGGTCTGACTGTGAAAATTACAGAGGGATCACCTTGATGTTTCACCATAGGATAGATTATTGTGCGAACCCTCCTGAACCATTTGCTTTTACTTGCTGAGAATATCCTCCCAGAATCTCAGTGTGGTTTTTTGTTGGCACTGGATTTATGACCCAGATACCTTGTTCCAGGTGTACCTAAACCCTCAGACTGATCACAAATTCTTCCATTCAATAATAGGCAAATGTTATTGATACACAGTGATAGCAGATAAGAATAATGCAGTCAAGACAAACAAACTAGCCCATCTGATTCTATACCTGACAGTCCTAAGGCTGTCACAGAGGGAAAGTACATCTAACCAGTATGCCAGCTTTACCCTGTGTTTCTTTTTTGTATGTCAGATATCAGCAGTCTTGGAGGTCAAGGGATAAGGCCCACCTCCCCCCAGTGGAGTGGGTGAGATGGACTGGTAGCATGCCCTCTGTCCATGGTAGCCTTGGGATCCCCACTTGGGTACCCTTTTGATACTCTGAAATTTCTCCTTTTGTATTCTTTCTCCTCTGATGACTTATCATTTCCAGGTATCCTTGATTGGTTTCTCTGTGGTCATCATACTGTCCGCGTTCTATTCTTTCAGCATATTCCTTTGTTTCAACAAACCCATAATATGCACACATCTTAATTTGGTCATTTACCGATGTCTTAATTTGGGTATGTCCCAGCCTCATAATTTGGTCCATCCACCAAAACAAGAAATCCCAGGAGCTCTGTAGCTGCTTACTGTGACCTAGGCAATGCAGCAAGCCTATCTCATATTATGGATTTTCAGGGAACACTGTGCAAATTTCCCAGCCTGTTTATGCACACTTGTCTGTTGGCCTCAGCCATGGAATCTGACTTGAAAGAAAATGTTCACAAATAGGCTTTTAGAAACCAATTAACCCTTGCCATTCCCCTGGATCATTGTTCTAATGTATATCTACTCCATCTACAAGCCAGTTCCTAAAAGAAAATCTCTAAATACCATTTTTAGTCATCAGTTTTAGGACAACAAAAGGCACAACTGACATGATCTTCACTGCTCACTAGCTGATTTTCACAGATTGCTAGCTGAAGGAAAAATTCCAGAAACAATGCAAAACTCTGTTCATGGCCTTCATGTGTGTGTGTGTGTGTGTGTGCATACCAGTTCACACACAAACCACCCTCCTACACATACACACAGGTGAGTTCCTAACTTGGATGGTATGGTATGTATGTGTGTGCTTGGGGTACTTGGGGGAAGGTTAAGGTGAGAGAGAAAGTGTAAGGAGTGAAAGTTGTTGGAGCCAGGATTAGAACCAGTAGACTAGAGAGAAGCTGGTTGAGGAACTGAGGCTTGGGGTTACTTAAGGTCAAGTGGCCCCAGGGTTTCTTGAGGTCACTGGTACAAGGGGAAAAAAGCCTGGTGGCAAGGAGTAGACAGCCAGGAAAGAGAGAGAGGCAGAAACCTGGGAGCTCAGGGCTGGAAACTGAGGCAGACAGCTGGGAGCTTGGGGACAGATAAGTGATGTCAAGGAGGAAACAGTCAGGAAACAGACAAAAAACCAACTCGGGGTTTCAAAATAACAGGTTTATTAAACATACAGCACACTACACAGCCCCATGAAGTTATTGGTACACACACACACACACACACACACACACACACACACACACACACACTGGTAGCAGCAGAAAGAGACTCAGTGGAAGGGTTGGAGTCCAGGTACAGAAGAGAAACAGAGTCCAAGTCCTTGGTTGAAGAGAGGGTGGGGGCAATAGCAACCTATCCAGGCTGGAAAGGGGTCTTTGTCCAGTAGGTGTTGTTTAGAGAGGGTCATTGGCAGGGCCTCTGGGTGGATAGGTGGTGTAGCATGGTGCTGGTCCAGATGGAGAGGTCATCCCATGGAGTCAGTCTTCACTACCCCATTTTATGGGGCAGACTACCTCTGAGCTCCTATGGGGAGGGCATGTCCAGGCAATGTCAGTCCTGTTCCAGAGGGTTCCAGGTGTTCATACTGAGCATGTGCAGCCTTGGCACAATGGTGGGTTGCCTCATCTTTTTGAGGGTCGTTCCAATGGCTGGGTCATTGGTCCAGCTACTGGTTTTGATAGTTCGGTCATTCAGAGGGAGCTATTTTTAGACCTACTGCACCCTCATTCATCCCCATTCATTCAGGAACCAAGTTACATAGGGGGGTAGGTATGAGTCATAGGTTACAACATACTTACACAACAGGGCATGGGGACAAGGTAAGAACAAGATGGAAACCTGACACATAAAATGGATACTTGACATCACTCATGCCAACCCACATTACAAGCCTAAATCATACAATATTAATATGAAACAATAAAAATCAATGCACAAATGATAGGAATACAATATAATACAATATAAAACAGTAAAAATAAATACGAACATAACAGAACACTATTTATAATATAAAAAGGGGACTTATTACAATGTGGGAGTATAAGAACTTAGCTTAGCTTACCTAGTGCTTGTAATCACTTATAAGGGATAGAGAGGGCAGTCAGAAATGGTTGGGGAAGGGGAGGGAATGCAGTTTTGTTTTGTTTTTTTAAGAAAATCTGGGGGTTTTGCTATACTAGAACGCTTCTTTACATTCCTTACCGTGATGCTACATCTGACCACCAACGAGCTTCCAGTCAGTATGGAGCTAAACTAATCAATTGGATGATAAGCTGTTTAATCTCATCTGACTCAAAGCCAAAATCAAAACCACCCTGACCTCAATCATTGAGCTTCAGTATACTGATGATACTGTAATGTGTGCTCACTTGGAAGCAGACCTTTAGGCAATCATCAGCATCTTTACTGAGGTATAATAGAAATGGGGGTGATGTTTAATATTCAGAAGACTAAGCTCTTATCCTTAGACAAAGCTCTCACAAGACTAAGCTCCTCCATCAAAAAACTCTTAATGAACAGTCCTCAGCTCCAGTAATTCAGATTTACAGTGAGACTCTGTAGAACACTGAGCATTTCCCGTACCTCAGAAGGCATAGCAGAAGATGAAGAAATCCAACATCTCCTTAAAAGTGCAACAACCATCTTTGGACCTACAGATAAAGCAATCAGGGAAGACAATAATCCTTGAATGTGAGGTATTGCCGATATATATTACGATATATCCTGCTTTGCATCCTTGTTCTGGTGTGCTTTCTTAAAAAATTGTTCATCACAACATTCTTGAATGTTGTGGATGTCTGCAATCGATAAGTAGTTGGAGAATTAGCATAGTTCTTCTTTTCCCAGGACCTCTTGTTTCTGTAAGAACTCCTGTGCTTTGTTTCAGCACTAGCAGCTGGCCTGGGGTACTCCCTCACATTCATCCCTCACATCTCTAACATTCATAATACCTTGTACATTTCTGCATTGTGGTGATACTTTCTAAAGAGGGCCATCAAGTAAATGAGGTCTTCAGAAATGCATGTGGAAGTACAGGTTTGACTCCTAATGGTTATGTGATTCAGCATATACTCAAATTTGTGTTTCATCAATATAGCTCAAGACTTGTTCAATATAAGAATGATCATTTACCTAAGGAATGGGCATAGAGCTTTCTTTTTCATAACTATAGAAGGCATGCATATAGGTAATGAAATATGAAAGATTCTATATCTTATTCATGAACAGTGAAAGTTGCTCAGCAGCAGGTTTTAAATGCACCTTCTGCATGTATCTAACTGAACAATTTATGTGACAAGTAATGATATGCTAACATCTTTGAAAGTTAAGTATTTGTGTTAATTTTTAAACAGAGACACTTCAAGTGACAGTCTAAATGAATATTCTTCCAGAAAGGCCATCTATCTTCTGTCATTAAAAAGTAAAGTATGGAAGAACTGTGGAATATGGAGCTAGGTAATAGGGCTGTGCAAAGTTTTGGTAGCCAATTTGATTCGGAGGAGATTCAGCCGAATTCGGGGACCAAATCTCCAAATCTGAATTGAATCAGGAGACCAATTAAAAGCTCCAAAACAATTTGAAGCATCTGAATCAGTTTGGAAAAAGATTAGGAAAAGATTTGGTGATTTGGCCATAGACTAAACAGGCAGCTGACACAGCTGCTTCGAGCTGGTAAGTCTGTTGGGGTTGGTGGAGGGGTGAGGGAAGGGGTGTGGGGGGGAGGGAGGGATTGGGGCAGGGACAAGCTTCCCAGCTGGAGCAGGGGGCATGGGACTCAGGGAAGGGGCCGGGAGGGTGCAGGATGCAGGTTCAGCAGCACTCAGAGTGGGGGCTCTGTCCTGCTAACACTTGCCCAGCCAGGGCGGGGGGGCAGGATGCGGGCACAGCTCGCTTGAGGTGGAACGGGGCAAGCAGCAGCAGGGGAGAACCCCTGCTCCCACTGCTGCCATGTCTGCATCCCACACCCTCCTAATCAAATCACTGTCCAGCAAACTGGCTAAATCCAAAACAAATACTTGCTGCTTTGCACAGGCCTACTAGGTAATGCTTATGATTTTGTTCCTGTGAACTGCACTGAACTGCACCTTTATATATATATGAATCTGGTACATAAAGAAGGCAGCTACCTTTTCCAGAAGGAGAGTCCATTAAATGTTTTAGAGGAAAGCTGCTTGGGATTTCCTCATTGAAACTGTATTTCTGTTCTTTCCTGGGTTTTTAATTCTCTATTTAGAAGAAAAGGTTTTCAAAATGAAAGGATCTGCTTCTTCTCTCCCATATGTGCATCTCCACCAAATTACTTCTAATTAGCTTGTTTGTGAGAGAGAGGCTCAAAAGATGATTGCTCCTTGGGCAAAATAAAAGTAAGTTAGTGAAGTGCAAACCTGGAAACGATTCAAATCAATTTAGAAAGGCACTCAGAAATTACCTGTATTTTCTTGAAACTATATGGGCCTGCAAAAGCAGGGTTAGCATCTCATGTGGTCCTGCTTTCTAGTGTGACTTGTGCTCTTGGATAGGCTCCAAGTAAGCTAAAATGCTAGTTTTCTCATGACTTTTCTTATACACACCTGACTGGGTTCTATAGATGTAAAGATTTGTTAGAATGAAATATAGTGCAGGAAACAGATTATCAGGACATTTAGAACTTCATAAAATTGGTTTCAGGTTCTTTCCTGAAAGAGAAGAGTTTGGTTGATTCCTATTCTGTTAGTCTGTTTATCTCTTCTTTCTCCTCAAATCAGTTGGTGTGATTAGGTGTTTCTATAGCAACTACAGCTATGGAAGTACTGGACTAGTTCTCCAGTCCTGAACATAATACAGGGTAATATGTTGTTGTCTGTGGTTCATTGAAGCTGGACAGTCCAGGCACATGAAATCAAAGTATACAATTGTTTAATACATATGTTGAATTATCTTGATAATGAGGCTTTTTTTTTTCAGAATTACTGATTAAGTGCTGCTCTTGAATTATGTTTTACAACTCCCATCAGTGTCAGTCTTTTTACTTTGGAAGTTTCTCAGCAATTCCTAACAAATTAGTATATAAATATGAACTGGAGACTGTGACAGAGCAGTGGTCATGCCCTGCCACAATTGGTCAAAAGGCAGATGAGCTGCGAGAAAGAGAATCTCTTACCTGCATAAGAAAGCCAATAAAGTGATTTAATGAGCAAAAAAAAATGGCCTTATTGATTCTCACCAGGGCCCCGGTGGGTGAGTGGGCTGACGGGGAGCCGCCTTAATAAGCTCTGACAGCTGACCCAGAAGGAAAAAACCTTGGGGTTGTGAAAGTTGTTTTCCTAGAGAGGAGAAACCAGCAGGAGCTTGTACTGCTGCATGGAGGTGTGGCGATGATCTGACCAGAGGAGAACCGTGAGCTGTGAGACTTATCTGCAGTGAGATCTGGTGGGAGAGCATCACACAGGAGACCTGCAAGGAACCAACATGGTGAGTGCAGCGTTTCGTGACCGTAACCTAAAAAGAGAAGAAGAAACAGAGGGCCTGCTAAAGGGATCTGCTTTGTGAAGATGGGGTTTTTCCCTCCCATAAGGACAGAACACAGGAAGTTGAACCAGGGGACTGAGTTAAGTTGGCTATTGTTCCCTGTCCGTGCCCTGTGGGTTAAAGCAAAGCGGCACTGGAAGTTCAGTGCTTACTTGAATACTGGCAGTGTGTAATAATCATGAGCATGATCAGAGAAGTGATTTACCCAGAAATCACAAGGGGTGAGTAAAGTTAAGGACTGACCTGAACTGGGGACCTGTGAAGTTGTAAGACCAAGTATTGGGGATGGGCAGTAATGCAGGCCTTGGACCACCTATAAGAGCTCATAAGACTGTACTGGTGCACAAGGTAAAGCCTCTAACTAAAGAATTGCACCTTGAAACACCTGGTGTGGTAAGGGCAGAGCATGGGGGTGGAGGAACCTGCAAAGAGGCTAGATGGTTAGCCATGTTGCAGTGAGAAAGATCTCTCTCCCATTATTTACTTTCTCCTTTTTTGGATTTTCTTTATACATGAAAGGCGTGATTTGTGAGTAGCAAGGAGGATTAGCAAATCCTGGGCAGATTGGCTGCAACATATTCTTTCTATGGGAGCCTCAGACTTCTACAGAGACATTTCAGCTTCTTACCATAGTGTGGTCTGAATGCTCTCTTCAGTTGAAAACCTTACGGAAAAATAGAATTGAATGGATTTTTATGTAATCCCTCTCTTGAAATTTTAATGTGTCTCTGTGAATGTGAAATTCACTCTGAAGTTCCATCAGTTGGTTTAAAAATTCTATAGAAAGAGTTCTATATTCCATTGCATATTTCGTCCCTATTAAATCCACCTTTTCATAATATGCTCAAATAAATATTATGAAGGAAAAACAGAGGTTGTGTATAGTAAATATTCAGAAATGTGTAAAATATTTAACCAGTTTTAAGTGTCCTTGTCTCCTACACAAGTAGCCATGTCTTTGTCTCCTACACACAAGTAGCCATGTCTCCTGACATGCATTATTTACTGAGATGTTCTGTAGTATGCTTTTTGACATGTGTCATGCTGGTACCCAGTATTGAGAAGCTGCTGGGTTTTTTTTATAGGAGACAGGGCCCACCAAGGATGAACTTTGTGGTAGCTTGTGGGTATACAGTAACACTAAATATAACATGTTACTAAGGTGCCAGAGGGAAACACAATTTTTAAATGACATTCTTCTTTGTGTCAGTACTTTGAATACATTTCTTATTGTCATGTTATTAGCCATGAACTCCATTCTGTACTACAAACAATTTAACAATATAAACAAATATATTAGGCCAGTATCAAGTTCTTTTCTGCCTTCATTTATAAATCTGGAGTCTCTTATCTTCCTCTTTCTGCTTAGCTATAAATGTCACTTTCATCTCTAGCACTACTTAAAATGGATTCTTAGGAGGACAAAGGATTTTGCACTTGTACCATAAGTACTTGTATCCAATTGAGATGCGTTACATCTTGAGATGTAACCTCATGCAGAATCCTGTCTTCCTTTATGTGTTGCTTAAATCTCTGTTGCTTAATGAGAATCCAATTTCTGTCCCCTTATACCTATGAAATCTTATTGACTTTGGAGTGGTATATAGGCAATATCAGAATTTCCCCCAATCTAATTCCCTAATAGTGATTTGATTTCTCACATTTGATTTCTAGCTTGTATAAGCACTTGGAATCAAACAATCAGCTGGCTGGTATGGGGGCTTCCATTTAGCCCAGCGAACAGATAGCTACAGCATTCCACAGATGCTGGCTTGGATTGCAGTCCATTCTAACCCAGTTGAAGCTTTAATGAGCATGCATACCTGGAGCATGCTCTAGCCTTCAGGTGTTGCAATCCATCTGGTAGAAGCTGTTCTGTGCTGCATAAATAATTAAATAGGTATTGGAATAGGGAACTTTGGACCTGTCTTCCTTTACATCACAGGTGAGTGACCCACCGTGTAGGCTATATAGTCAATCTCTTTCCTCTTTTCTATTCCAATGAATATTTAATTCTTTAAATATTCAGTACCGAGATTTGACAACCTCCCATATTACAACCTTAATTACTGGACTATTAGCTAGGGTGTTTCTCATCATTTTTTACAGAAAAAAAAAACTGACTTGGCTCATATACTTAACTACTTCACAAGAGAGTTCCTGACTGAGAATCCCAAGTTGGATTTAGCGACTAACTACCTTCGAAATACAAAACTTAGACCATACCTTTCTTCTTAATATTTCTAACTGATTGCATTTCAGAGCCTGGGGTCAGTAAGTGGATTTTTGAGGAACCCATTTTTAGTTATCTAACTGTCCCCGTGTATTGTACAGGCAACTTAGACAACTAATGCAGGCTGAGGATTCCCCAGGACAGCAGTGCACAAAAATTGGGTGCTGCAGGATTGAATATTGTAACGTCCAAGTTCCTTTGTAGATTTAGTTCTAAGTTTGTGAGAACTGACTAAGAAATCAGTAAGTTTAATTGAAACTGTTTCGCTGGTACCAAAATATAAGAGCTTTTAGTCACTGCCAATACTGGAATCAAAGCAGCAACTTAGATCTAAAAGGCTCCATACGGCGTCATCCAGTTCCTGGAATCTTTGGGTTTCCTGTAAGACTTAATTTTCAGTTTCATCTTGAAAACCTATTTCATTTTTTCTTCACTCAACTCAGTAAAACTGTAAGAGAGAGTTCTTGGTTTAATAACTTGAACTTTGGAGGTAGCATTCTAATTTTTTCTTTATTCTAAGTGGCATAGAGAAATGCGTGCAAAAGCCACTCCCTGTATCCACAAGGACTGCTGCCTCATTCTTTTGGAGAGGGTGAGTTATGTATATCCACTATCCCTCCAGGGGTCTACTAATGAACCCCTTTCATTTTTACTTTGGGCTTTGGCCACAGCTCTGACTCTTCTTTGGCCAATACTGCCCATTTGTGAGACTTGTGATGCCTATACTGAGCCCCCAGTACTTAGGGAAAAGGCCACTTTTGACCATACTCTGTGTACCTGCTCCCACTGGCATGTGCCAAATCTGGAAACGCAGTGGTGCCACTACTGAAGGCATCATTGTCTTGAGGGGCTCTGAGCAGCTTCACCACTATGCTCCTGTGTCTGGCATGTGCATGTGGGAGTGGCTGGACAAAGTGTACTTAGGAACAACTTTCCTTAGTAGTGCCCATAACATGGTGTAGATCTTCCATCAGTGGTGTAGTGATCATGGGCAGCCTAGGCTGAAAGTAAATGCAGATCAAGTAGTAATGTAAATTAAGGATCAGATCCGAGAGTCTTAGCCAAGTGTCTAGAGTGAGTCGCAGCAAATTTCCGTTATGGTGTATTTGAAAACAAGAATTTTGTTGAATACGATAAAAAAACAAAGCAAGGCAAAATCCACAAACTTCTATTCAAAACTGGGAAAGAGGGTTTTTAAACTGCTTTTTCTTCAGTTCATTACGAGTATGGACAGAAGTGACAATTTTCACCCAAGTTATCTAGAAAGCAGTTTAAAACTGTGAGGAAACACAAGTGTCTTACTGTCTTAGTAAACACTTTATGGGGGCAGCTTTTTCATTATATTTGTTTTAAAGAACAAACTATAGAACTCCTCCTTGAAAAGTCTTTGAACTTGTATGCATTTCATGGGTCATGCCTTTTAATGGCTTGAGTTTTTTTAATTTCTCACTCTCTCATTTATTTACCTCTCACATTTGTGCTGCAAAAGTATGGATTATGACAGAAAATCAATCTGTTTAGTAAATATCATTCAGCAGCTACACAAGTCTTGCAGGTCATTCTAATCCGAAGTACTAACATGTTTTTTGAGAAACTTCTGCTGAAACGCCTATTTTTGTATGAAAAATAAAATTATCAGATGAATATGACCAATGCATGCCACAATTTAGGAAGAGGTCTATGGAATCTTTAAAGATCAGCTGCAATAAGGAACTTCATTTGAACTCCATCATGCCATGGTCCACAAAGAATTGGCTGGCAGTATAATGCTGGATCCTGCAGCTGCTAATATCTATTAAAATAGAAGTGCACTCAATATGAGAAAATGATACAGTTGGCAGTGTTTTAAGCCTCCTCTCATTATACAGGTTCTCTATTTCCTTGATAATCCTAATAGTTCCTTCAACCCTAGTTTCAGTTTTGAATACAGCACGCTATGAAAGATTGAAAAGTCATAGAAAAAATGTTAGGACAATAGAATCTAAGGGCATAGGATTGGAGGGGACTTTTATCTAATCACCTGCTATTACAGGCAACCTCAAAGTATTTTACTCTTAATAAATAAATAAGAATGTTTCAAAATGTTTTCTTCTTCAGAACTGGGTCTAGTTTCTGGTATGAACTGATCATTCTCATACTGGACATGCATAATCTTCAGTGAAGTAACACAAGGCAATAGCAGTGGTTCATAATATAGCTGGGTTTACTCCCCACTTTGAAGACACCATCTTTCAAAGTATGTTGTTTTAGGTGCTGACTTTCCCATTCATCTTTTCTATATTTGCTTTGAAGGAAAATGTTTGGTCCAATGTAACTCTGAAGTACACAGGTTTAGGATGATTAGTCAGTGGGATTCCATCACAGGTGATGTTTAATTTCCCCTTGGCTTCTCTATTGCATAGGTGAAAATTAGGGCTGTGCGAAATTTCGTCACCAGTTTTGTTTTGATGCTGTTTTGACCTGTTTTGAGGTTGAAACAGAAAAACCAAAATGAAACAGATATGGTTGAAATAGCCTCAAAGTAAAATGAGGCAAGTCGAAACATTCTGTTGTTTTATGCTGTTTCGACATTTCGCCTATAGGCTATAATGGGGAAGGTCAAAGGAGCCTATAATTTTGTTATTTCTGGACAGATTTGGATAAAACTTGTAGACATTGTAGCTCCTTCTGAGGGCATAAAGCATACCATGTTTGAAGAAGATAAGTGCAGAGAGTGCAGAGAAACTGCACCCCAAAATTTTGAGAACCAAACGTGTGTCATGTGTATGTGTTAAGCCACAGCATGGTAAAAATTGCAGACATGCTAACCCCTGCTGAGGCCACAAAACATGCTAAGTTTCAAGGAGATTGGTGCAGTGGTTTGGGGAAAACTGCACCTCAAGCTGAGGACAAGCAAAATTCATGACATGGGTTTCACTGTGTGTGTTAAGGTGCAACAGGGTGAAAGCTGCAGGGATAGTAGCCCCTGCTGCGGCCACAAAGCCTGCCAGCTGTTGAGGAGAGAAGTGCAGCATTTCTGGGTTCTGGGACCCTGCACCTCTGGCTGCTGACAGGCAAAACTCATGCAACTGTGTCTGTCTTGGGGCACGGGGGAGGGGAAATCACTGCAGGCCTGGCTGCTAGGCCCTGCTGCGGCCACGATGCCTGCCATTTGTTGAGGAGATAGGTGCAGGGGGGTTCTGGGGCCCTGCAACCCTAGCTGCTGACAGACAAAACTTGTGCCATGGGTACTTCTGCGACTGTCTTGGGGAAGTTGATTGTCTGTATTGAGTCTTTCCTCTCCTTAGTCTCTGGTTTTGTAGGTGTTAATCCATGCTCGTTAAGTCATTATGTAGTAGCTAGCTACTGTGTATTGAGCTGGTCCCTGAGTGAATCATGATTAATTGGTAACTGGTAACACAGTAGCTTAGCAGCCTGGTCTGCAGTAGTTCCCTGTCCCCCCCACCTCCAGTGCCCCAAGACAGACACAGTTGCACAAGCACCCATGTTACAAGTTTTGCTTGTCTGCAGCTTGAGGGGCAGTTTCCCTCAAACCCCTGCACTTATCTCCTTGAAACTTTGCAGGTTTTTGTCCTGAGCAGGGGCCATCACCCCTGTAGTTTTCAGCCTGCTGCATCTTAACACACACAGGGTCATCTATGTCACGAGTTTTGTCTGTCAGCAGCTTGAGGTGCAGTTTCCCCAAAAACCCTGCACCTATCACCTTAAACTTGGCAGGCTTTGTGGCCTCACCAGGGGCTACCACCCCTGCAGTTTTGACTCCACTGTGGCTTAACACATACTTGTGACGTAAGCTTTGCTTTCAAGAATTTGGGGTGCAGTTCCCCCCACCCAAGCCCCTAACCAATCTTCTTGAAACTTGGCAGGCTTTGTGGCCTCAGCAGGGGCTAGCAAGCCTGCAGTTTTGACCCCACTGTATCTTAACACATACACGTGACACAAGTTTTACTTTCAGGATTTTGGGATGCAGTTTCTTTAAACTCCCTGCACCTATCTCTTTGAAACATGGTATGCGTCATGCCCTCAGAAGGGACTAACATTTTTTTAAGTTTCATCTAAATTGGGCCATAAATGACAAAGTTATAGCCTGTTTTGACATTCCCCATTATATCCTATGAGCGAAACGTCGAAACAGGGTGTGATGGAATGAAACAGAACAGCCATTTTGACTTGAAACAAAAGCTGAAATGAAACACTGTTCTGTTGAAATGTCAAAACGCTGGTCAAAATGATACGCTTCCGTTTCGCACAGCCCTAGTGAAAATCTGTGACCTGCATCTTGGTTAGGTTGGTGTGAAGCTGGTTCTTATTTTAGTAACCTGAAAGGTTGCTCAGTGCATATCAGTCTGGTCTTTACAGTGGCAAAGTCCTTCTTTTGTGATGTGATGCATAGATCATAAGCATGAATGAAACTCCTTGTACAGCTTTGTATGAATCAGTCACTGGTATATATGTTAAAAAGGATTGGTGTTATCACATTACCCTGTGGGAGGCCCTGTCATCTCTAATGGCTTTATTTCTTTCACTCTTCTAAGAAAAAAATCTATTCTAAAAAAAAATCAGATTAGCCATGGGTGATGCATAGGGGATGCATGTGCACCCCCTGAGTGTGGCGGTGCACCCTCTACAGAAAGGCACCACTAACACTGTCAGTGGTGCCTGTGGGCAGTTGCCACTTGCCACCCCCCCTCCCACCACTAACACCACTGGTGGCATCTGTGCGCTGTCAGCAATCTTGCTGGCTGCTGCTGCTGGTGGCATCTGCAGGTGGTCACCAACCCCTGGTCCGTGCTCGCCACCCTGCCCCCCCCCCCCAATGACAGCACTGGCAGCATCTGTGGGAGGTCCCTGCTTACTGCCAGAGTGCTCCTGCCACCGCCATGCCCCCCTCCCCCCCCCAGCCGCCGGAGGCACACATCGTTCATGAGATTAGCTGTACTAGCTGGTAGTTGTATGCCATATTGTACACTTTGGTAAGCAGATTTCAGTGGCTAACTGTGTCAAAAACCACTGATAGGTCTACAAACACAGGACCTGTTATCATCCCTTTCCAAATCCATCTTCTATATGCTTGGTGATGTTGAGTATTTGGCCAGTGTAGGACTTGCCTGATCTAAATCTGGCTTGGTCTGGTATTAGGTGTTGTTTGGTACGAGTTGAAAGGCACTTGAGAATAAGGCTTATAAATCCTATAAAGATAGCAAAGAAGTGGCACTGGTCTGAAGTTCTCTGGGCAACAGGCATCCTTCCCCAGCTTTCATAAAGTTATTACACAGGCTTACCACTATAGTTTAAACATTCTAAGGGTTGATGAGCAATTGTTAAAAAGGTGCAATACCCATAACTTGGTATGATCAGTATGTTTCTTTCCTTCACTACTACTATTTTTAGGAGGTTCCAGAACCTCACTCTAGTCCCTGTTTATCATTTCCATCTGAAATTTGATTTCTGTCCAGTTAATATTCATTTGTCCTTGTGTATATATTGTCTCAGCTTAAAAAACAGTTTCCCCTTCCTTATAGCTGGTTCCCCTGATGTGTTTATAGAGAGAAATTTCATTTCTTCTCAGCCTTCATTTTATTTGGCTAAACAAGCTGAGCTCTTTGGAATTCCTCTTATATAGACTCACCATTCCCTTGATCATGCCCTAATTCTTCTCTGCTCCTGTTATAGTTAGAATCATTGTACAATATGGGTGACCAGAATTGTGTGTAATATATCAAATTAAATTTAATCAGTGCCTTTTGCAGTGAAATTAATAATTAATATTACCAGGAATACCTTGCCTGATGCATCTTAGGATCACATTTTTCCTTATTATAGCCACATCACATAGGTGACTCAGTCTTCCAGTGATCAATTAATGCATGCAGTTCTCCTTGCTTGTTTCCATCTGCTATCTATTTCACCATCAGCAGAAATGATTGTCATTAGTCCCTAACTACATTTACTCTTGGCTTTGAACTGCATTCTGCTAAACCTTATCCCACTTCTATTATTCCTGATCACAGTCCTGATCTTCCTGTATGCTATGTGGGTCCTTCTATGAATTAAAAGTGCCTCCCAATTTTGCGTGGTCAAATTTATTATTTAACATTTTTTGAGCCACGAACATAAATGAAAATGTTAAACAAGATTAGTCCCAATATTAATTCTTAAGTAACTCCACAAATAAGTAAATTCTAGTCACTCAGAAAAACTTGATGATGTTTTCACTTTAGCGCTTCCTTGTCCACATTGCAATTCTTTATCTAATGCCCATCTTCTCTAGCTTTACATCTAATATCCTATGATTGTCTAATTGTGCCAAATGATTTATTGGGGCTCAAATAGATTGTATTGTTCTTCATTTCCTTTAAAGAACTGTTTTATCATTTTCTTGTACATTGTTAAAAAGTTACAATGCTGGATTTCAGTGGTAGAATAAAGCTACAGTTGCTGGTGAATAGTTGATATACCAATTTTAACATGTTTGGTTAATAAAACCCCTTCCTCCTGCATAAAAAATAGATTTTTCTTCAGGGCATAAATTACAGGAGAAATTTCAAGATCAACTATCTTTGCAGTTCAGTGTAAAATTAAGCAGTAAAACCTATTGTCAAAACAGCTGAAAATGTATAATGGATATTCTTCAAACAATTTTGACTTGGCCCATTTTTTTTTAAAGGATAAAACTTACTCTTATGTGCACAGTGCAATTTTACTGAGTTTAACTGAGTTTCCTCAGCATAGGTGAGAACAGGTAGAGGGCCACTCAGTCTAGGTCCCATGCCCCTTAACTGGATCATTCCAAAATATGCATTTGCTTCCATTCTTGAATATTCCAGGCACTTCGTTATTCCTTTCATTAAGTCTTATCTATATTCCAACAATGCATTAAGATCTTGATCCTGTAAATATTTACGCATGTGCTAATTTTAATTTTCATGAGATTACTTCTGGGCCATGCTACCTACCTCATGTTCATGATTTCAGTCAGCTACATGGAGATAAAACAATCCTCCAGCATTCCAGGATGCACTGCTCCCAGCCCCTTCCCACCCAGAGCAGGTACAGAGCCCAGCTGTCCTGAGTCCTAGCCATGCCCCTGCTTGCCAGTTATCTAGTGGCAAGTCACAGCTGTGTAGGCAAGACATGGTATTGACCTTTAACATGCTTCTGCTCACAGCACGTTCTAACTTTAACACTGCTTAACATTCAACAGATTTAGAGTGGTCTAAATGTAACATGTAACTTCACCCTGTGTTACTGGGTAAATTGCTTTGGGCATCTTAGGGAATTTAGTAGCAAGCTGCATGTATCTATTGTCAATATTATAAGGTAATCTTTACAGAAATGTTCTTGACTATATGAAGAAAAGGTAAGTGTAAGTTCCATTATTCAAAATTATTTCTAGTTTATCCTTTCTATAAATCTGGCTTTAAAAGGATTACAGGTATCAGGACCTGTTTGCTCTATATATTTAAGAACATTTTCTTCTTGTACATAGTGGCCTCACTGATCTCCCTTAAATATTTTCTTTTGATCTGGATTTACTTTTACTGTAGGCTTTGACCTTTTGGCAAGTGTATTAATCTGTATTATTCTTATTTTGATCTTGCTTTTTTACAGCTTTCTATTTTACCTGCTTTCCACTTCACAAAACAGGTCAAGTAGAGCTGACCTCAATCACATTTTCCTTCTTCCCCACTGCACTAAACTCCTGTGTGTTCTCTTCATCAGGTTTAGAGTTACTATTGTTTGAGCTCTTATTTCCACTTCTATTTGAGGCCCAAAGTGTGAATTTATTGGGTAACTACTGAGCTCATTTATTCTTTCTCATAAAAATGTTTTCATTTAATGTAGTTTGCATACTTTCATGTAAGCTGCCCAAATCTTCTTACAAATTTGAGTTTATTAAGCCTCAATAAACCTCAAGCTTTGTGAAGTAGGTAACTATCATAATCAACATGCTTAGAACTCTTCAAATAATGAAAAATATGTTTGTAAATGTATTTACTTAAACTGAATTGCAATGCAATTCACCCATAACTGTGTGAAATTTTTATTCCGGGTTGTTATTTTTGTTTTTTGTTGGGGTTTTTTTTTGGGGGGGTGGGGGGCATAAATTTCTTTAGCATAAATGTTTATGTAGTGATGATGTATTTTTCTTTGCATATGAGTGTTTATAAATTAATGAGGATATGAATGCATATTTAAGGTTATTCTGACCAAAAGTTTCTCATGCCTATATTGTTTAGCTTTACGGGTTTAGAAATGTAGTTTTTGAAAGGGAGGAACAGGAAGGGAGGACCTTCAGCCTTAAATAAATTAATGCTTTTTTTTTACAGTGGGGTAATGAGCACAACCCATGCCAGTGTAAAAATATTGTGAAAGACCATATACCTTAATTTCACTATAAGGTAAACTTGCTACAGGTTTACCTTGCAGAAAAATAAAGTGCCTAGTTTAAACTATGTTTTTACCTTGGGGTAGCTTATGAATTCTTGTTAACCAAAGGTAAAATGACAAATTGTGGGCAAATTGGAGACAGTCCAGTGGAAAGCAACAAAAAAGGTCAGAGGGCTGGGACACATGACTTATGAGGAGAGGGAACTGGGCTTATTTAGTCTGGAGAAGAGAAGATAAAGTCGATTTAATAGCGGCCTTCAACTACCTATAGAGAGGTCCCAAAGAGGATGGAGCTACACTGTTCTCAGTGGGGCTAGATAAGAGAACAAGGAGCAATGTTCTCAAGCTTAGGGGAAAAGATGGCAGGGTGACCTAGAAAGGTGCATTTAGAAAAGCCTTTCCTGCTTTAAAATATTTTCATCATATTGTAGCCCCAGAAAATGTAGCAAAGCATTTACAGTGCAGCTCGATAATGAAACGAAGGAACACCAGATAGACTCAACTCATATAGAAGCACATAGTATCATACAAAATAAAAAATGTTTGTTTACTTGTGTGTATATGCATTACTGTCTGTGATGAGTGCTTGGTGAGTGAAAGCCAATATGTCTAGTGCATGCACTTTGGAGATAGATTCTGAATTTGTGGTATGGAGGATAAGGAAAAATAATTTAATATTCCCCTATGCTCCTGGTTTGAGTTCTGACACACAGACAATTAAATGAGCTTGAAAAATAGATGTCCACCACCACTGAAAAGCAGGCCTTTGTATTAACACAAGCAATAACATTGTCAATATAGCAAGATGAATGAATGAAAAGTCTGCTAGACGGTCAATAAATCTGGCTTCTGTCTCTCTCTCTCCATCTTTGACAGGAAGGAAACCAAGTATTTTCAAAATCTGGAGTCCATGCATGTAACTTCCTTGTGCAAAAGGCAGCATGGAAAGATTGGAAATGTTCTAAAATTGTGTGCACATGATCTCTCTCTCTGTGTCTCTCTCTCTCTCTCTCCAGTGCTCATTTCTCTCCATTGCTCTGTGAGACTTCTTGCTTACATGTGAATCAAGTGCAAAACCCCTGTTGATGTCTGTGGAAGCAGTTGCTGGCATGAGGTAGAGAAATGCATTTAAGGACTTTAAAACGTTCCTACCTTTCTTTTCAGCAGTTTGAAACACCTGCTTCTGATGCCTTTTCTCCCTCTTTCATGTAAATGTTTGAAACACTTTTGTCTGTGCTGCAGGGAGTAAGTAGCTGAAGTGGTTTCTTTTTGCCACCAGCAAACAGCTTGAAACTGTAAGTAAAGAAGTCAAACAGAGCAGAGGGTTATAACAGCCAAAGTAGAGAAGTTTTCATATTCAAAATACAGGAATTGGCTAATAATGTCCAACAGCCATTCAGGGCACAGATATTTGCATACCATAGCATAATGCATTTAACCACTTTACAATATTATACAAATGAAATAGAATCAGAACTGAAGACATTTTCTAATAAGAAATAAACTATTATATACCCGTTCCTGTAAATGTTTTTACAGTAACGGGTATATAATAGTTTATTTCTTATTAGAAAATGTCTTCAGTTCTGATTCATTTCATTTGTATAATATTGTAAAGTTGTTCTTGCCTTCAGATAAGATATTCATTTTAATCCTCATGTAATTTAAAAGGAAATTCTGTTTGGATTTTTAAATAGAATAATGGATTTGTATATTTCCAAAATTATGAAAACGAAGTGTTGATGGATTATAGTGTAGTCTAAATTATAATAATGATTTAATTAAGTGTGCAAGTTAGATTAAGGCTGTTTTTAAAATGCAATAAGTTTATAATTCTGAATATGTACATTGCTATAAATGATAGTATCTTTTTCTAATATATTATTGCGAATTTTAAATGAACTCCTTGCTTTGAGAAGGGAAGCAATATTTCTCTTGCAGATGTCACAAACTAGCTAGCAGAACTAAACTGGATTGATGGATCACAATACTTATTGTTTCTTGTATGTACTGGAGGAATTTGTGTTCACGCCACTCTGATTTGCTAACTTCATTTTACATCACATTTTTCTGTAGAGTAAATGTTCAATTTGAAAAGGAGGCTCAATGCTATTTAAATGCTTTCATGCTTCTTCTTTACTTTCATGCATTGATTGATGTATCATTTTGTAAAGAACTGCTAAAATGTGTTATAATGCCAACATTTAAGAAGATATTTTGTTATATAGGACATTCAAATCACCGGTATCAGTGTACAGTGTTTAACAGGCACTGTTTATTTAACAAACTGAGTCTCAGATAAAGGGTGTTTTTTAAATGTATCTGGGAACTTTCAGATACCCAAAATTTCCATAATCTGTGTGGGAATCTTTCACTGACTGCTGCTTGATTCAAACTGAATCACTAAATATCTTTGCAAAATTAGTCAGCACTTACGAATGTTCAGTGCACCTGAATTCAATGGGTTCATGAGCTGTTGCACTCTGGGTACATCCAAGAGCAGTTTTGGTTCAAAGATAGGAAATACCTGCATATTTAGTTTTGTACTATTTTGTATATATGCAACAGACACCTGAGTATTCAGGCATGTGGTGATATGCCTGCAGTTTTTTAATTGGGTCAGCAAAGCCTAAAATGTTCTTCTCTTCTTTTTCAGGAACAGTAAGAAAGTAGAGCACCTGTATTCGAACCAGCCTCACAAATGGAGTCCCAGAAATCAAACAGCCAGTACATTTAACATTAACTTCTTACCCCAAATGACAATGTTTTTTATGATCCCATTAATGATTCCATTAATTTCAAGACGCTCCCAAGTTTTCTTGTGGTTTACATTACAGAAAGTTCCATAATTCAGGATACCAGGCAGCAGCAAGTTTCTGCTACATTTCAAGGCTTTAAACACAGTAGACACACCTAAAGAAACAATATCTAAATCTTCAGTGAAAGTAGTAGTAGGAGGTCAGAAGGTAAGAGTGCATATTGCCTGTGTGAATGTATTTCATGTTGCTTATTCTTAGAAGAAAATAACTTTATACTTGGTGTATATAACAGCAATCTGCATGGCCTTATAATTTCAAGAGATTTTGAGTTCCAAAGTATGTAAACAAAGAGAAATGCATATGCATTATCTGTCTCTTTTCTATATGGCAGGGAACTCAAGAGCCAGTTAATTGTGGAGAATACTTCCTGCCAGGCGTTTGTTTTCTATGCTTGTTCTATTGTGCTGTATCACTTTGTAATTTTAAGATACATACAAGTATTACCATTGCATTGCCCTAACTGAGGTTAGGGCCATCTAAATAGCTGAGCATGCAAGTGGTTTACAGGGCTTAATTCTCCTTAAAAACAGAATTTCCAAACAACAATTTGTTCCCATTGAATGCATTGGATCAGCATGGGCTAACCCAGACTAACAAACACCTGCATGTATTTGCAGCACAGCCCCAGGGCTAAGGAAGTCCAGCCACTCTCCACAGCCCTGTGCAGTTAAAACTGCCTCCCCTGACCCTGCTTGGGCTATTTTTACTCCCCCATCCCCTGCAAGCAGCACATCTCAAAACTGAGGAGCTCCTCTTAGCAGACCCACCAACCTCAGCTGGATCTGCCAGCCTCTGCTAGAGCCTCCCCAGACCCACAAGTTCTCCCTGATCCAGTCAGACCCTTTTCCCATGACTGACTGACTTCCAGCTGCCTGTGTGAACACCTGCACATGGCAAAACCCAACTAAGGTTTAGGCATCTCAAGGCAAGCTGCCTAACCTGGGTCAGGTCATTTGAATGCTTGTTTGCACCTTTCACCCATAGATGCATGACTAGATTACATAACTCTTTCCCACAATCCATAGTAAAGTATGATCAACACTTTCAAAGGTATCCAAAGTTTTAGTCTTATAAAGATTCAAACAGACAATTTGTTTGACATACAAAATATTACTTGCAGAACTACTATAGCATCTGGTCGCCAAAACCATCAACCATAGGCATCAATTAAAATAAGTAATCCCTTCTCCTAACACTATATTATCAGGTTCCAAGCTACTTCTCTGCATCAGAAATGACTGCTTCACTTTCTAATTTTAGAGTTGGTATTTAGGCTCCTATAATATGCAACTGAATGCTGTGATACCAGCTCTGGAGTGGTTGGTTCCCACAATGCTCCTTTGACATTTCCCAGATTGATAGGAAAAGTCTGGGGTCTTTTGGTGGCAAAATCCAGGTTTCCATACGGTAACCAGTGGATAGTGTGAAAAACCCTGCCTTTTCAATACTTATTAAAATAATCACTTCATTATAGCAAGGGGAATGACATTCCAACTATCCTTTCTCAACTGATGCCCTGAAGGAAGCCTCAGGGCATCTGAACATGGGCTTTTCATTTGAGCTGCCTTTTGCCTCCATTTATCTGCCTACTCCTAATTGCTTTGACTTCTGTAACATCCTTGACCAGGACAGGCAGTTTTCCTGATACCATAGCTGTGAAGCCCCTTGAATCACTGTCATAGGGGGACTTGCATCCTCTTTTCAGACAGCCAACGAATTAATTAAGCATTCTGAAGATGAACTGTTGGAACATGAAAAGTACCATACAGGGGGTTTAATTAATATATGCTGAAACGCACCTAATTCACTATTGGTGTTTATATCACTCTTCCTAATGTAACTGATAGAATTAGTATTGTTCACAATAACAATGTAAAGTTTAATTAGAAGCGGATGTAAATTTGGGAATAAAAAAATTAAAATCGAATGCTGTGCATGTTAAATAACTTAGATCTCCCCCACCTATGAATTCTGATCTCCTACAAAGCAAACCAAAGAAATCTCATACTTCAAAGGGAAAAGCACCAATACTTTTATCTCTGTGTCTCCCATCTTAACTGCTTCAATGTATATCTGACTTGCTAATCAGGATAGGGGATTTTATTTTTATCTGACTCGTTTTCTGCTTTCCCAGCCCTTCTAAATGAAGTTGATGTCTGAAACTAATGTATCTCGAATATTCTATTTAAGCATGCGGGAGCCAGAGTTTGTGTACTTTCAGATTATTACCTTTTTCTTTTTTGTACATGTTCCCTTTATTTCGCATGCAAAGGGCTCCCCACGAGCATGTTATTGTTTGATAAATAATATCCTCAGCTGAAATACAGCTATGATTTCATAATGTTAATTCTGCTGCTAATTAACAAATTTGGATTGACTGTAATTGTTTGATATTGCTTTTATGGTTTCTTTGAAATCATCAAGGAGCTGGCTTATTATTCTTCCCTGATTATGTCTAATAGTTTGAAGCTAGTATGGTTTTTTTGTTTTGTTTTTTTTCTGTTAGGGAATCTCTTATATTGACACAATGTCTTTCCAATGATTCAGATCATTGAGGTATAATAATTGAATGTCATTATGGTTCAATTACAAGAATCTTACTTTAGCCAAAATATGAAAAACAAGATATTGTTTATATAAGGTCTGAGATTCTAAAGGACATGGATGCAGTGAATTTGGAAATCTTCCTTTGCTACAGTCCTTTTATACAATGTAAACCTATTCTTCAATCCATTTCTCATGAGAATATGTTCCATTCACAGAAATACATTAAAGTCTAAATTATTTAGTGCACTTTGCTTTTAATGTTATGAAATCAAAGTCAAACGTGGGAAATTAATCTCCCTTTATGTATCAACATTGAAATGAATGTGAATACTCGGTCACATGCCAGTTTAACCTGAGTTTTCATGCATCCTTTTTCCTGTATTTTCTACATCATATTATCTCATTAGGTATGAATCTTTAGACTGAATTCATATACACACTGTCCTCTTGAGAGAACAGTGTGATTCACGCCTCCATTCCTTTGCAGTTGTGCAACCCTATTGACTCTAGGGAAAATTGCTTTTGAGCGAAAAGATGAATGTTTGTGCTGTACTCACTAGTGCAGTGGCCCATTGTTTGCTGTAGACTTGAGATCCCTTTTTTTCAAGCAGGAGACAAAAGAAATAAGAATATTTGTAGGTGTTCCTAATTACCTCCAAAGCATGGTTTGTGACTTTTAACATTATGCATAAAATCCTGGAAAGATGCATGGATTTAAATGTAGTTGAGCCTTCTATGCTCTTTTGGTGCATTATTCATTTACCTTTAATATTTGAGTTCAGTATAAGTAGATTCTACTGTAATAATCTGAAGTCTAATTACCACAAGGTGCAAAAACCAATTATTTCTTTACAGTTCTTTGAACAAAATTCACAGCTATTTATTAGTACTGTCAGTTTTGGAGAATCACCTAGAAACCTGAGTCAGGACTGGAGGTCCATTAAGTTAGATTCTGTACAAACACATACATATTGTGACCCAACCACTGCCTCAAAGAGCATACAATTTAAACTGTGCAGAAGTAGCAAGGAGGAGAGACCCATGCATTGAGAAGTGATATGACTTGACCAAAGTACCAGCAAGGATAGGCTGATGCTTTGTGGAATACTAAATAGGACATTGAACTAGAAGTCAGGAAACTTGGGGGATTTTTACATGTGCTCTGGGGGTGGGGGTGGGGGAATGCTTTAATTAGTGTGGTTTTGAGAACCAATCTAATTTAAAGCGGCCACAGAGTCTCATGTATTCAGCATCCCATGCTTCAAAATGACAGCAGGAGCACTTTAAGTAAAGCTTGTTCGATGAGCTTTAGTTAAAGTACCCTTGCTGCCATTTTGAAGTGTGGGGACACTGAATACATGAGATGCAGAGTTCTTGGAGTGCTCTAATTAGCACACTCCTTCAGACTTGATTAATCGAATCTGCTCCAATGTGCCCGGACATCAGCAGGCACCCTTGGTTTCTAATCCTCTGTATGTTATAACTATATGGTAGGGCTCATGGCCTCTTAGAACTGTGGAAAAATAACAGATTTTGAAACATTAGTATCTCCGTCCATAACAACAAGTTTCCTTCTGTCACAACCCAAAGTTGTGATTTTTTGTTTGTGTGTGTGCTTCGGCACCGCTAAATTATTTCCTGCCAATTTGTTGCTTTCTTTGCACGGTAGAGTTCTCTGCTGCAAGACAGAACTCTTGCGCAACGGGGGATTTCCCTCCAAATTGTAGCTTCTTTGCAGTATGCATCTCTTTCTTGCATCGTAGTGATACAAGCTGTAAAGAAGTTCCCGCCATTTGTATTAGGATCCGCGCCACGTTATTGGCCCATTCCTAATATAGGCACACGAGGCGGCTAGTGATTGGCTTGCTAGCCTTACATAAGGCTTGGGTAGTTTCCGCCCAAGTCGGAGGAGGGAGGACGAGAGAGATTCTATGTGAAGATCTCCAAGTGCTGCGGACCCTTGCGGACCCGGCGCGCCTCCCCTAAGCAGGCAATAGAGGCAACAGAACCAAGTCTACGGAGCTTTTGCTTCTCGCCTCTCCCCATCGCCGAGCGCAATCCTAGACGTATCCCTTTCCTATAACCAGACCCCGCGGAGCCTAGCAAACTCCAAGGAAAACTTATCGGACCCGCGGAGCCTAAGTAACTCCGGGGAAACTTTTTCAAACCCAACTTAACCGGACCCACGGAGCCTAGCAAACTCCGTGGGAGCAATCAATTTGTCAGAGTCCTCCAATGAGGGTTCAAGCGGGAGCTGTGCCTGGAAACCTGTCCAGCCTACACCAATACCATCTTCAGTGTAAGTAAATAATCTTTTCAATCAACCATTACGCCTCCGTAACTAATTCCAACTCGAGTGCGCTAAACCGCCCTGCGGTTCTCTCCTGCCCCGCATGCCCGGGCTGCTGGCCACAGCCTGTGTGCACCAAAGGCGGGTCCGGTTCGACCCCGGCTAGCCCATGGCAGCCAGAATGGGATCGGAATCACCACCGCACATGGCGACAAGGGCAGGATTGGGGCCTGGCCCGCACACCTTCCACTGACAGTGTGGCAAAAGCTGCACACTATTTATTCACCAAATTAAGAATAAACTACGACTTAAAAACTAACGTTCTAAGTAGTACTTAGTAGTACTAGCTCTGTGATGAACTTTCCAAGATGAATTTTCCAATACAAATCAGTTTTTAAGAGAAAATAGTGTACAACATTTACTCTCCCTCAACAAGAATGAGGAAGAATGGTCAAAGATTAGGAGGAAAGTGGAGGATGATACCATTAATATTCCTGTCCCCATCCTATGACAATTTCCATACAATGATATTCAGAAGGCTCAGTTTGGAATTGTAGGTTTATAAATGAGGTGGTCAGCAGGGTTCTGCTCTTTTTGGGGGGAAATCAGTTTATTGAACAGATTGTGAGAAATGTGCATTATTTTTTGCAACTCCTGGTCAGAAGGTATTTGAGATTTGGCCTCAATTTAACTAAGTCATATGAATCAACACAAAGCCCTGGCATTAAAAGGAGAAGTAATTTCTAAGAGATTAAATCCTTTTCTTTTTGATGAATATTAATCAAAACTATAAAAATACTTATTTCATGAACAGATATACTGAGGATTCTTTATTTGAAGGTAACTGTTTGAAAAGTGTTATGTTTATTGCTGAAATTTTATAGAATTTGCTATAATGACTATTATTAACATTATTTCTTTGGGCTTTTTTCCCTCTCTTTTCTTTCATGTAAATAAAAATTACAGCCCTTGATTTTCAAAATTGATGTTTTTCTGGTACAGGTTTAATATAAACTGCAGGGAGGGAATGTGAGATTGCTGGCTTATGCCTATGTTGGAATGATTTTTTATACACACCTTCATTTACTGAACCTCTTATTGTCAAAATAGTTTGTCCTTCCCTGACCTTTTGAGATGTTTATGCATGGTTTCAAAGCTAATAACATCTGCTAAAGCAGACTTCTGCCAGAAATCATGCAGTGTATATACAAATCACTCTAGAACACATCTGAACCCAGCTGGAAAATCGAGAAAACATTGTAATTTTATATAATCTGTAACTGTCTCCTCACAAGAATAAAGAACATGTTAACTTTATAGAACTGATTATTGATCACCTTGAAAGATCAGAAGGAGGACAGGCAGACACTAATAAGGTCAGACAACATTACACATAAACTGGTCTAAGTGATTGGAAATTGACCTATACATGTAACAAAGAAATTTTCGGCCCACATAGACTGACTAAAAATTATGGAATCTAGTCTAACATGGACCAGGGAGGACTATACCTCAGTTACACAGAGCTGCAGGAGGATGGTCAGGAGGCCAAGTCGGAGATGGAACTGGGACTAGCTACCCGGATCAAGGACAACAAGAAGTCCTTTTTTAAATACATGGGTGGCAAAAAGAAGGTACCAGGTAACATGGGGCCTCTGCAAGATACGCTAGGAAATCTGGTTGTCACATCAGATGACAAGGCTAACCTATTTAACAATTTCTTTGCCTCCATTTTCCTGAGCAGGGACCATATCAGCCCATCTGCCAGGACCCCTTCAGGCCCCAGGGGAGGCGCACCCAGGTCTAGGGTCAGTGAGGATCTAGTCAGGGAACTTCTGGAGGAACTGGACGTATTTAAATAAGCTGGTCCTGATGATCTCCACCCCAGAGTGCTGAGGGAATTAGCAGAGGTCATTGCAGAACCCCTGGCATGGCTTTACAAGCACTCATGGAGCTCTGGTGTGGTGCCAGAGGACTGGAAAAGGGCCAATGTGGTTCCCATTTTCAAAAAAGGGAGGAAAGAGGACCCAGGAAACTATAGGCCAGTTAGTTTTACCTCAATTCTGGGTAAGCTTTTTGAGAGAATTATCCTGGCGCGTGCCTGCGAGGGGCCAGCAGGGGAGGTTATGCTTAGGGGCAACCATCCTGGGTTCATTAGAAGCAGATCCTGTCAGACCAACCTGGTGGCCGTTTATGACCAGGTCACAAAATCCTTAGATGCAGGGGTAGCAGCGGATTTAGTCTTTGTGGCATTCAGAAAGGCCTTCGATACTGTTTCTCACCCCATTTTCATTAAAAAACTAGGGGACTGTGGCGTCAACACCTACACAGTCAAATGGATTGCTACCTGGCTGGAGGGCCACACCCAGGGAGTAGTGGTGGATGAGTAATTTTCAGCCTGGTGGGATGTGGGCAGTGGGGTCCCCCAGGACTCAGTCTTCAGACCCCACACTGTTCAACATCTTCATCAGTGACTTGGACGAGGGGGTAAAAAGCACCCTGTTCAAATTTGCTGATGACACTAAGATGTGGGGAGATGTGGGCATGCTAGAAGGAAGGAATAGGCTGCAATTGGACCTGGACAGGTTACAGGGGTGGGCAGATGAGAACAGGATGGGTTTCAACACTGACAAGTGCAAGGTACTGCACCTGGGGAGGAAGAACCAGCAGCATACCTACAGGCTGGGGAACTCCCTTCTCATCAGTGCAGAGGCAGAAAAGGATCTTGGAATCATTATTGATGCCAAAATGAACATGGGTCAACAGTGTGGGGATGTGGTCAGGGAGGCCAACCACACCTTGTCATGCATCCGCAGATGAATCTCAGGCAGGTCTAAGGAGGTGATCCTCCCCCTCTATGCAGCACTGGTCAGGCCACAGTTGGAGTACTGCATTCAGTTCTGGGCGCCGCACTTCAGGAGGGATGTGGACAACATTGAGAGGGTCCAGAGGAGGGCCACCTACATGATCAGGGGGCAGCAGGGCAGGCCCTACAAGGAGAGGCTAAGGGACCTGAACCTGTTCAGCCTCCACAAGAGAAGGCTGAGTGGGGATCTAGTGGCCATTTACAAACTAGTCAGAGGGGACCAGCAGGCATTGGGGGAGTCCCTGTTCCCCCGAGCACTACCAGGAGTGACTAGAAATAATGGTCACAAGCTGGCAGAGGGTAGATTCAGACTAGACATAAGGAGGCGCTACTTCACAGTCAAGACAGCTAGGATCTGGAACCAACTTCCAAAAGAAGTGGTGCTGGCTCCTACCCTGGGTGTCTTTAAGAGGAGGTTAGATTAACACCTTGCTGGGGTCATTTGACCCCAGTACTTTTTCCTGCCATGACTTGATGATCTGCTCAGATCCCTTCCAACCCTACCAACTATGAAACTATGGTTTGATGTGCACTCAAATCTAATTGATTTAGGTTATACCAGTGAATGGAACTTCTGTACCAGTCAGATCCCCTATTGATTCAAGTTAGGTCACTGTCTTCTGGCATCCCAGGCTTCCTTGCAGCCCCCTTTCTACCTCTCCCCTGCAGGGACGTCTTTTCCCTCCACAAGTCCTGGGAACTGGGCACCCATATCCTTGAGCTCGAACCCCGCACCCCATCACAAAGTACTGTGATGTACACAGAGACCTGACAGTGAACTCAGGAGAACGCCCATGCTTGGGCACAACCCCGTGGACTCTAACCCAGACTCCTGCATACCCAGCCAAGAACTGCCATGACTCTGCACGTGGGAAGTGCCCCACAAACCGTGACCCTAGATCACATACACCCAGCCAGGGGATGGCTAAAAATGGCATTTAGAGGTTTGCTTTTGGGAACTGGCTTGTAGGTGAAGTAGATATTGCATTAAAACAATGGTTCAGGACAGTGGCAAGTGTTAATTGGTTTCTAAAAGCCTGTTTGTAACAGTTTCCTTCAAGGTCCACTGTCTGACATAGGTAAGCAGCAAGCAGGCACAGAGGCCGAGAAATTGAAGACGTACCACATTGTTCCATAACATGAAATCAGGAACTGTGCTGCATTGACAAGGTCATAGTGCCCAGCTGCAGAGCCCTTGGGATTTCCAGTTTTGGTAGATGGACCAAATTAGAAGGACACCAGAAAGAACCAAATTAGGATGTGTGCATGTGATGGGTTTGTAAAACAAAGGAATGTGCTGACAGGAGTGAATGTGGACAATATGATGACCACAGAGAGACCAATCAGTGAAGTGATGCCCAAAGATGAGTCATTGTAGGATAGAAAGAATACAAAAGGAGGGATTTTAAAGCAGCAAAGGGTCTTTGAGAGGGGAGGCTGATGCCACCATGGGCAGAGGGCATACCACCAGCCTGTCTCACCCACCCCACTAGGTGGGGGGTGCGCGAATGGGCCTCAGTCTCTGACCTCCAGGCTGCTGACATCTGACATTCAAGAAAGGACCTTAGAGTGACACTTGTGTACTGGCTAGATGTACCTTGATTCTGTGAGCCCTAGGACTGGTAGATATAGAATTGTTTGCATTATTCTTACCTGCTATCACTGTGTATCAATAATATTTTCCTGTTATCAAATGGGGAGGTCATGGTTGGTCTGAGTGTTTGGGTCCACCTGGAACAAGGTATCTGGGTTATAAATCCAGTGCCAACACCAGGGACCCCCATGCCCCTGTGTGTGAGCACAGCCCCACAGCCCCTGACCCAGCCAGAGACCCCCATGCCCCTGCATGTGGTCACAGCACCACAAACCCATGCCTGGCTCTCACAGCTCAGAAGCCTGAGCCAGGTACCCTGCCACCTGGGATGGCAGGAACAGAACTTTGGGACTGTGACCTTTGCACCTTGGCCACTGCCAGCAGGTGCCCATGGGTAGCTGGCATGCTGCAAGGCTTTTTTGTCTTTCAGCTACTATGTCCCAGAGTACTAGGGTAGGAGGGGTATGGGGAGCACTGAACATCCAAACTGGGGCAAGCAGGGGGGCAAGCAGGTGGATGCCCCAGAAGCAGGTGGAGGACACCTGCTGGACACTCCATGTTGCTGCTAGAGGACACTGGACATATCTACATGAGATGCTTAATGTGCAGAAGACTAATTCTACTGAACATTAGTGCAGTGGCCGAAACCCATGCTAATGTGTTAATGCATAGTAGATTTAGTCTAATGCACATTAACATCACTAAAAAAAAACATTTGTTTGCATTAATGCACAGTAGTGGTGATTAGGGTGCATTAGGTTAGTACCTATCTATACAGGTACTAACTTAATACACCATAATTATGTCACATTAATGAATGTATAGATGTGCCTACTGGAAATTTCCAGGTCAGGGAGTCGGGCTTTGCCAGAATCAAGGGGTGTCATGTGTTTCACATACACAGGTTGCTCATGCCACTTGTGTCATGCCTGGAAAAGGTTGGCCACCCCTTGACTAAAGAATGTGCAGTATCTAGAAAGTTGGATCAATGAATAAGTCTTTTATCGCCTCTGTTTTTTTCTAGCCATTATTAGGGGTTGTGTAGTTGATTTCATTGATTCAAATGGACACTCTAATACATAGTTAAATTTACATGTTTAAAATACTTGTGAAATTTTAGTTCCAATATTATTTCTCATCTATACTAACTCTTTCAACAAATAATAGCAAAGTGGACTTGCTTTTTCATGTCTATAATCAGTCCAAACATTAAAATTTTAATGTTAAGGATGAGTATAAGTTAATCCGTTTATAACCCAGTATCTAAGGAACTGAATTGGGAGTTGGTTCTTAGTTTCGTTCCTGACTCAGTCTCTGAGCTGAGCAGACGAGTCTTTTCCACTCTTTGTCTCTCAGCCATTTAAATTGCAAGCTGTTTGAGGCAGGATCTCTCAGTATATGTTTGTACAGCACCCAATTTAATTAGGGCCTCTAGGTACTGTTGCGACACATGCAATAATTATTTAGCAAAGCTGCACTGTTATGTTTGTTTGTTTGTTTTTGTTAGTTGCCCCAAATACAGTCTCTAAATGTTCAGCCTGCCTCTCCCCTATGCTACCACATACATTCATTAGAGTTTTTGCAGCTGTAACCAATGGATTTAAGTTTCATAGTTAATTAAAATTGATATGAGCTTTTCTCTAACACAAAAGTAAACCTTAGCCTGGGAAGCAAGACTTATGAGGAAAAGCTGAATGAAGTAGGGGTATTTAGTTTGGAGAAGAGAAGGCTAAGGGGAGATTTGACAACAGCCTTGAAATATCAGAAGGGAGATTACAGAGAGGATAGCAAAAGACTATTCTCTGTGACCTTAGGGGACAAAACTAGGAGCTATGACTTCAAACTGCAGCAGAAGAAATTTAGGTAGAAGGTTAGGAGGAATTTTCTGATTGTGAGGGTAGTCAGTCATTGGAATAGGCTACCTAAAAAAACTGAGGACTTACTATCCTTGGAAGTTTTCAACAGCAGGTTAGACAGACACTTGGCTGGGATGGTTCAGTTAGGGATGGTCCTGCATTGAACGTAGTGCTGTACTAAATCACCTTATGCAGTCTCTTCTAGCCCTAGTGTCTTGTCATCCTGATACTGAAGTTAAGCATAGCTTATTATGTATCTCAGTATTTTTCTCTAAACAAACTGGCTATAGCAAACCTTGTCAGTGTGTCTATTCAGAGCACATTAAGAGTTGGCAGAGTGACTGTCTGAGAGACTGGTCTATTTATCTGAATGGATACTGAACAAACAGCAGTGGTATAATTTCCAGTTTTGCTTTATCACCAAAAAGTACAAATAAAAAAAGTAGCTGAACAATGATGTTCTCAATCTCTGCAATGTTGAGACAACCCAGAAAACAGATTTGTCTTATAGTTACAGCATGCAAATTTCAGATGCAAAGCTAGTCTATCTTCATACAATGTCTGTAGACTTCTGAGCACTTGAGAAACTACTGGGAGGAAGGATGGTTTGTGGTGGTTGTAATGTGATCCCAGCAGCCCGACTGGTAGTAGTGAGGGGCAAGGCAGGCGGTCTAAGGAAGGAAGGATCAGGCCCCTTGAAGCTCCAGTGAACAGCTGGTGGTGGCAACAGTCCAGCTGGCAGGGGCAGGAGGACGGGGGACATTCTTCCCAGGGAAGGATTGGGCCCCTCAGAAGTCTGGCATATAGCAGCTGGCTGCAGGAGCCCAGGGAGCCCCCACTTTTCCTGCCATCTGGCATAAGCATCCTGTGCCACCAGATGCCTCATGCTGCTGCATGTTGCTTGTGCTGGAGTTCTGACAGGCCTGATCCTTCCTTCCATGGAGCACCCACCCCCACTGCTGCCACTGGCTGGGCTGCCACAGGTGCCACAGCGACCCACTGGTGTATCATGACTAGGTGAGCGCACATGATGTCCTTCAGCCTCTGGCGAGAGTTGTGCAGGGCAAAAAGCAGGACACACCACAGCTCTTGGGTGTCCATGCTTGGGTGGGGGCAGTGGGTTGCTATGGCAGGGTGTATGCAGGCCAGGACATGGAGGCATGTGCACTGCAACTCCCGATGGAGTCCACTCACTCTGGGGCTCTCCTGGAAGCCTAGGGCTGGGCGCTGGTGAGGGTCCACAGTGATGTGGCAGGGGGCTGGGAGCATAATTGCCCATGTCTGGCAACTAATTGGGGTGGCCTGGGTGCTCAGCAGTCTCCAGAAACCCATGGAACTGCTGGGAGGGATGCAGGAATGCTCCCAACCTACTGGTCTTGGTCAGTGCAGGCAGCCTGTGTGCCCCCCCTCCCTCCACCAAAGGGCAAACAGGAGTTGTGTTCACTACTGATCTAACCAAGGCTGCTTACAGGTAACTGCATAACTTAGACTAATTCCATGCTTTTTGAACATCTGTACTTAGCCTACAAGTACACAAAGCTGTCATCCAGACTCTTAGTTTTCCCAAACAATACAGAAAGTACCAAATAAAAGTGTTTTAAAAGATGTTGCCATAAGTACCAAGATTGCTTTATTGTAATTCTATGCAGAAAATGAAAGATTAGATATGATACTTTTTCAGTATGAATACACATAATCTAGGTAATTTCTGATTTACAGTACTTGATCTGATCTGTTGAATGATTGGCATGCTTGTTACCTATTCTTATAAGCAAACTTCATATTTATTTAGGAACACAAAAGACCGTTTATTATTTTTTTTATTAGATTTCTGCAGTATCCCAAATCATGTTTCTTCTAAGGATGAATGAAATGACTTAGATTCAAGTTAGGTTTGTAATCAAACCTTTGAATAATATTTGATTCCAGACTTAGGTGAAAAGGGTTTCCCTCTCAGTGATTTCATCTAAGCTGTTTTTTAAAGGGCAGTAGCTCTGAAACCAGAAAAGCAATTTTCGCTTGTGGAGAATATGTGGAGAAATAAAGATGAAAGAAAGAGAAATCTCAGATGGGCAGGGCACAAGACCCACGGAGATGGGAGTAAAATGATCATTTGAGGAATGGATGTGGAAAAGTAGATATTTAAAAAAAATTGCCCAAATGGAAAATTTTAACGAAATGGAAATATGGTATGTGTGTGCGTAAATCATTCTACCCTCTGTGGATAAAGGCACAGAAGGAATGATATGGCAGTGGTACAACTGCATTTAAATAACATAGTTTTAATCTTTTCAGATGTGAGTTAGGGTGTTATTTTAAATCTGTTGAATGTTATAACATCATAAAGTTAAAATGGTTTCAGAGCAGTCACAGGTTAAGGCTTAATACCACCTCAGCCCTGTACAAGAATCCCATGCACTGCTACAGGCTTGGGTCCAACATATTAAGCAGCAGCTCTGCAGGAAAGGACCTGGGGGTTACTGTGTACAATAAGTTGAATATGAGTGAATGGTGTACCCTTGTTGCCAAGAAGGCTAACAGCATACTGGACTGCATTAGTAGGAGCTTTGCTGGCAGATCAAGAAAAGTGATTATTCCCCACTATTTTGCACTGGTGAGGCCACAGCTGGAGTAGTGTGTCCAGTTTTTGGCCCCTCACTATAGAAAGGATGTGGATAAGTTGGAGAAAGTCCAGCAGAGAGCAATGAAAATGGCAAGGGGGCTGTGGCTCACTTCTGAGGAGAAGATGAGGGAAATGAGCTTGTGATGAGGGAGTTAGACTGTTCTCAGTGGTGACAGATAAGATAACAAAGAGAAATGGTCTCAAGTTGTAGCAAGGGAAGTTTAGGTTGGATATTAGGACAAACTTTTTCACTAGAAGTGTGGTGAACCACTGGAATGGGTTACCTAGAGAGGTGGTGGAATCTCTATTCTTGGAGGTTTTTAAGACCCAGCTATATAGAGTTTTGCCTGGAATGGTCTAGCTGGGGATAGGCCTGCTTTGAGCAGGGGGCTGCACTAGATGACCTCCTTCCAACCCTAATGTTCTATGATTCTGTGTGTGTGTGTGTGTGTGTGTGTGCACGCGATACATAAATCTGGTAAGTGAATTGTTTAAAAATTAAAAGTAGAGTACATAAAAGAAATAATAAACTCTGGAGGTTTCACTTAAAAGAATCAGTCTGAATTTACCATTGATCAGAAGCTTAACCTGTTACAGTGATTAGTGTGCCTGTGGCGCCCTATTATTGCAAAATCCATGAAGATAAGTAAGTAAAGTGGTAGTGCCAGATTAAAACAATCAGAGTTCCTTTTCTATGCAGCTAATCTATTAGAAAGGTTCTGGGGGAATGATGGTCTTCTCTAACTTTTAGCACTATATACAACTTAACTTTTTGTAGGCAGTGGCTAAATTATGGCTATTACAGTTCAGGTGAACACCCCCTGCTTAAATTAATTCATTACTCCAATAAAATGACCAGATTTGGTTTATGTTCTTTTCTAGATCTTTGGATAAAGCTGTTCTCTTTTACTTTGCTACAAAATCAGAATAACTTCTTTATAATCAGTGTAGTTAATGCAGTTATGTGCTTCTAAAGCAGAACCTGTCCCTTTTCCTTTCATTGTCTTTTTAGGCCACTGGTATGGAGCTAGTTTGCTATCTCCCTCCCTATCCCAAGCACCAGAATCAGGCCCTGGTCCCAGCACCTCCCCATCCCACTCCTGGCATGCTGGGATTAGATTTTAGGTGCCCAGCACTTAGGCCTCCTACCCCCACAACTGGGATAGGGCCCTGGGGACCTGGCACCACCCTATCCCAGCTTCCCACACCAGGATTAGGCCCTGGGGTCTGACGCTGCACAGAAGGACTTTGGGCCTTGCCATGAGTAAGTGACAACACCCGGCTGGGACATTTCTACAGTCTTTCTGGACAAGGTTTTCAAAAAGGAGCTAGTGGTTTTGAATGATAAACTTGAGATTTATTAGAGACCTTCAGCAGGTGCTCAGCACTTTTTGCTAATCCCGCCTCTTAAAGGAATCTCAAGTTGTATGCCTGAAGCTTTGTAGTATTCAGCAATTGTTTTTAATTATTATGATACAAGTTCATTAGTCTGACTAAAGTTTTCTGTATTTTTTGTATTTTTATTTATTTTCTGAATTTCCTCAGACAGTTCAATGGGAATTGCTCATCAACATCCACAGTATACAAATTCAGCCCAGCTTAGACTTTTCCTTGAATTATCTCTGCCCATTTAGGATTCTGGTCATTATATTTCCAAATAAAAGCTTTGCCAGATTGTGCTTCAGTACCAAGAAAAGTGAAGCAGTCATGGCTTTTTTCCCCTGAGAACCAGAATTAATTAGGCCTGCTGCAATTTGTTTGGTTGCAATAGCACTGTGTGCGGATGCTTGTGATTGCTTATTGGCTCTGGCCCCTTTTACAACCCTACAGAAGCACAATGCTTGCAACAGCTCCTTCAGAGTGGGGAATAGGGAATTCTTCACACAGGAAAAGCAGCATAATTTAACAGTGTTAGAGTAGACATCAACTTGTAACCTATGTTGGCAGCATAACAGCCTTTCTGCCCACTATTGACTGGTCTATGGTAAGAGCCTTATTACACGTCTGACTGTCATTTCACTCAAAAAAACCATGACTTATCTTTTAAATCAAGAATAAAATAAGTCCTGGTGCAGTCCCTAGTTAAGTGACCTGAACAAGTGTCATTTGAAAGTGACTCTGAAATTCCTGTCAGATTTGGGGATTTTATGTGCTAACTCTACACCAATGCAACTAGATATACCCTAAAGCCACAGCCCTGTCTTTTTCCCATAGAAAATGTGACACATGAATGTGGGTCAGTCACTTTGTCTGATCCACATCACGGTGGTGCTCAAACGTTTGGCCCTGTGATCCCGATGAATGGTACAGGGCTGGTCTGTGAGCTGGGCTGGACTGGACATTGAGCATCAGGATCTGGCCATGGGGCCCTGCTCCATCCCCTTCTGCTGGGATTGGGTCCTGGGACCCTGCACCACCTCTGACCTGTCCACATGGTACCCCATGCTGGGATTGGGCCCTGGGACTCCACACCAGCCTGGCCTGGTACCATGTGCCAGGATTAGGCCCTGTGCTGCCTCTGCTCAGTCCCATGCACTGGGATTGAGCCCTGGGGACTTGCACTACCCTCTCTCAGTTCTGCATGGCAGGACCGGGCCCTGTGCTGCTGTACGCACCTGGGTTTTTTCTATGGTTAATGCACATGGACATGCTTTATGGAACATATGAAACCACAGTTATGGTTTATTGCAGCAGACAAAAACAGATGAAAATGGTGAATTGATCCCAGCAAGCCTTTGACTGTGCCCAGCAAATGCTAATTCAGTAATATATTAACTGTGTCCTGAAATCATTTTAGCCTCCAGTCCAGCTAGCAACAATGAGGTGGTGTGATCTTAGTTATGAGTTGATTGTGAAATAAGACAATTAACTGAGCCATATTATTGGCAGGCTGGGGGTGAGGGGTGGTGGAGGCAGCAGCAAGAGATGAGGAAGTGCCAGTCAACCAATGACAAAATCTTCCTTTGATCAATCTCAGTATCTAAAAAATTAATGCTGGCAATAAAACAAGGCCATACCTGCTTTGGCTTCATCTTTTAAAATATTTCACTGCTTTTTCTTTTAAGGTCATTAAGTTCATTTGCATAATTAAACTTATGGTTTTTTTTATGTGGTTGCACTAGGTATGAATATGTTGCAAGGCTTATTAGGTCATGGGGGTACATATGTACTTGAAGGCTCTTTTGCAGTTTGTTTTGCATGACATGAATTTCTTGAAGTCATGTCACTTCCACACTTAAATTCAGTGATAGTTTATTTCTTTCACAAGACTGACACTTTGTCTTGAGACAAGGGATTAGATTCACCATTGTAAGGTTAGAACTTTTGTACAGGATACAGGATGGGAGACAAAAAAAGATTATTTCTGCAAATTAGTCTTGTATGTGTGTCACAGGGCACCTTAGTGCCTGCTCCTAGAGAGGAGAAACTGCCAGGGAGAGAACCCTGGCAGAGCCAATTGAGCGCAGCTGCGGGTTGCTGGAGCAACCAAGGGGAGCCAGCTGGACAGAAGGGGGCAGGGCCTGGCCCTTATAAAGCCCAGAGCCGAAGCCAGGCTAGCAGTTTTCTGCCAGCAGCCGGAGAGGCAGGAGCTCCCTCAGCCGAGATATGGGGAGAAGCCCAGCTTGCAAGTACAGCTCATGATAGCCCTGAGAGGATGGGGCAGTATGGTTTAGCCAGGGGGCTTTATGTTTGCGGTACAGACAGGAGGCTTGTGTTTGTTTGGATTTGATATTACACCCGGAGGTTTGGGTGAGGCTGTAGGGGTTGGAGGAGGCCTCAATCACAGGGACCCCAGAGAGTGTGGGGTGCCCTAGCGCCAAGAGGGCGCATTATTTTCATAGCGCCAGGGAAGGCGCAGCTCGCATGCCAGTGCGTGAGCAACTGGCAACGAGGAGCGTGGCCAGTGGGTCGCGGGCGCAACCGGTAGGTTGCAGAAGGGGACCTAGACCCCGGATTGCGTGTGGGGGAACATACACCCCGGCCCCAGGAAGAGGGGAGATCTGATTGAGAAGCCCCGTGGGGGCGCGGTGAGCCCCAAAGAGGGGGAGTGCCATTGTATATGATTGAGAAGCCCCGTGGGGGTGCGGCGAGCCCCAAAGAGGGGGAGCGCCATACTGAGGAGCCCTAGAGAGAGGGGCAATTACTGAGAAGCCCGAGACGGGCATAGCGAGCCTGGCCACAGGCTAGTGCAGTAACACCCCTCAGACCGAGGCAGGGCGCTGTGGTTGCCGCGAGAAGACAGGGAGTAGCAGCGCGGTGAGCCAGGGTCAGAGAGGGTGCCCTTGCGGTTGGCCCATAGGACCGGAGGCCCGCTAGAGAGTCCCTGAGCGGAACCACACCGGCAGGGGAGGCCCAGAGTGGGCCAGACGAGAGTCCCAGCAAGAGGCTGGGCATACAGACCAGACAACGTCTATTACATCTGCGAGGCTTGGGGCGTGGTATCAGGGGAGGTAGGAGCCACGTATAGCCCATAAGGCTAGGGTGTCCGAGGAACACCCACCATATCGGAAGACCCCCAGGGGGTCCGGAAGAACCGCAGGGACAGAGGTCCCGAGTAGCCGTGCCCAGGGAAGACACAAGGCAGCCTCCCAACATTATATTGACCAACAAGACGTGGCGGGCGAGAATTAGAGGGTGTCTTGGGCCGGCCTGACATGGAGCGAGGGACCTTAAGGAGAATCATGGCCCTCCGTGAGGACCCCGCCGTGACAATGTGCCTTCCATGCTGAAAGATGCTCTACTCCTAAGAGGAAGTTTACAGTTTTTTGTGTAGCAGACTGCATGAGACTGCCTTGTAACCGAAAGAGTTCCTCAGGAAGTTCATGGCTAGCACTTGACTGCACTGGATTCAAGCAAGAGTACAAGAATTCAGGGTTGTTTCGCTTTGTTTCTTTTTCAGTAGGAAGGGCAAGTTGCCTTCAGGTCAGCAATTGTTTTTCGTTCCCTTATGTTGAAATAAAATGTCGGTCAAGCACCTTGATTTTTATGTTGGTCATCAGCAGGGATCTTGGTTTTTTCTGATTAAAAAAATAAACAAAAAAATCCCAATTTTCGGATTTAAAGAAGTAACCAAAGATCCATATTTATTTGTGATTAAAATGAAATACCGCTATATATATATTTCTATATTAGACAAAAATAGGATGAGCTGATAATTCTTTTCTCCTGTTTTATGTGAAGGAACATAGTTGTGCCTTGGGACAAGACTAGGGAAACTTGTCTTGGATGTTTTGTAATAGGAAAAAGAAAATCTGAAACAGAAATTAAATTCCAGTTCATTTCCCCGATGTATTATATAGCAAGATCTTTCATGGTCCTTATCTCCTGCCTGATGGGCTTACTCTCCCATAATCTGTAAGCAAATATATATAATACACATGCTCACACACACATTTTTTAAAGTTGTACTAGCAAAGCAATTTCTTTTGAAAGGATAGGGAACTCTTTATTGCCCCCAATTCAAATGTGACCTATTTTATACATGTGTGTATATTTGAAAAACAGGTTTGTTTTTGTCTCAAACTCAGAGTGCACTGGTTCTTGAGGGATCTGAAACTTTCTCCTTATCCCTTCTCTTTAAAAATGATTCTGGAAGCCTATACAGCTAATTCAAATTAAGCTGTTTTCATAAGTATAGAAATCACCCTATATAATTCTCTATAGCCAAGCTGAGTTTCTTTTTATATCTATAGGATTGTTCCAGAGCATTTATAGAAAACCTATAATTTTATATTGAATTATATAGGAATTTTTCCTACGGGTAAAACTGCTTCCTTAAATGTTCTAGATTAGTTTAGTTTACTTTATAAAGAGATTGGGCTTAGAAAAATGTTACCCTCTGGCTCTACTCTGTTGTCAGCCTTCAGCATAAGATATAAGTAATTCCTATGTCATACATAGTAACCTCTAAATAGCAGTACCAATGAGTCAGTGTTAAAAAGAAGTGTTAGTTTTTAACTGAATATTGTATTTTGGATATGGTTAACAACTGTGGAAAGAGCCCTTCTTAACACGTAAGCCCTTTTGAGCCTCTACCCAGGAAGCCATAAAAACTAACAGAAGCTTTGTGGCTGCACTCAATAAGTAGAGCTCTCTCACTTGTAAGCATGCTTGGGCTGTCTTTTTTTTAGGGAGATGGTAAAACTATCATCAACTTAGAAATACACAACAATCATAACTAACTAGAATTAAATATTAATATATACCCCTTTTCCAATAAGTTCGGCAGTAGTCCAGTTATCTCCCTTCCCACCAGTCAGTGAGAATAGTGCCATTCAAAGTGAGCTGCTTGCCATGTTCTACCAGGACATAGCACTAAGCCAGTATAGGGAAACATCTTTATTAAGATAGATAGCTGCCTATTAAGATTGAGAGAGAGAAAGAGAGATTATTCCTTTTCCTTCCAAAATGATTAGCCAAAATCTGGCCAAACTGTAGGCACAGTTACGTATCTTTAGTAGGAAGAGTGAGATGTCTTGGCATCCCTCGTTATTTACAAAGAATGTAAAAAAATCCTGTTTCCCTACACTGAGGAGGATTTGAACAATGGGAGATAGTGTCCTTCCTTGCAGCTAAAAACCTATTCCAGTTAGCCCTTTGAACAAAATACTTTTTGTGCTTTCTTGCTATATAGCCATGCTTCTCTGGTGCTTCTCCTGCTTCTCTCCCACATATGGATACATACCTCCATTGGATAATGTTCAGTACCAACCCTCTGCTCACAGAGTTCAACTCCTGAATGGTTTCACGTCTATCCTTTTTCTGGGTGGTGATGATGGTTGGAAGCTATTGTTGTTTCTTAAGTTTACTCCATTTGAAAGGAGACCCATACATTCCCCAGTTTCAGTGATATTTATCCCAACCCATAACAGCATCATTTCATGAATGTGTATGTATAAATGTAATGCAGGCAACTGTATGTGTACCCAGATATGTATAGGAGATTTTGAGGTGAAATATGAAGCTCAGTTATATATTTTTGATTGGCATTATGTACCACTTAAGGGAAATAGGTCATTTAGGGTGTAAACATGCAACAAGATTACACTGAAGTAACTTTTCTTGCGTTTTATTCCATGGTGAGTTTACACTGTATATAAAGGAGAAGATAAACACCAAACTCTTCAAATAGTGCTTACTCAGACAGCTGTAAGACAGCATCCACTCTGGATGGCAAAAGAACTATTTTGTGCTTAGCAAATGGTCAGCCCAAGATGAAAGCCTGTGCATATGGAACTAGTATATAGGTATAACTTGAGGGGTGAATTTATCCAGAAGTGGTTACATGGTTACAAAGTTATGCATCATGTATCATACTACTGAATAACATCCATTCAGTTAGTAGTCAAGGTATCATATATCTGTTCCACTCCAAAAGAGCCCTAAGGCTTTAAGAAATGCAGGAATAATAAGTAATGTCCAGACTGTCTGATCTTTTAACAGCTTGTTCTAGGGAAAAACCTTTCTCTAATTTACACATCATCACCAGATGGGTACACTATAAGCAGTGTTTCATCCTAGCTTTGTGTGTCCCTCTCTTTCACTGGGATAACTTCTGGTTTATGGGATACTTTCTGGTTTGATTGAAGTCAGTAGCCAACATCCCTTCTTCTAGGGATTTAATTTTTTAAGATGCTATGATTAATAATCTAATTTTTATATATTTTTTCAGGTGGAATTTTTTGCTAATGAAGAAAAATGCAGTTATGATGTTTGTCTACATGGAACAGACTAAATTTTACCTCTGGGACAAACTATCTTCCCTGCAAACCTTAGTTCCACTCAACCAGATCTTTGAAGCTTCAAAAGAAGAAACTTTAGCACTTGCAGGAATCTCACCCTAGGTTTGTATATAAAGTTATAGGCCTCTTCTTTCTCAAAAGAGGCAAACCTGTAATTATCAAATACTCTGGGAATCATCTCTACCACAGGCAGCCTGTAAAGTAAGTAAAATAGCAAAAAAAAAAAAAAAGTGTGTGTATGTGTGTGTGTGTGTATGTGTGTGTGTATGTATGTGTGTGTGTGTGTATGTGTGTGTGTATGTATAATTATACAAGAAAGTCAAATTGTACAAGAAAAAGCAGCCATAGAATTTGGCAGATGGGATACAGAAATAACATGAAATAAGCTCACCCTCTCTTCTGATCATAACACACTCCCTCAGAGATTCACAGAAGTTTAGGGCTGGAAGGGACCTCCTGAGATCATCAGGTCCAGCCTCCCTGCTCTGGATAGATATTCGTATATCTCTTGTCTGTATATCCAGAGATCAGCCTCCAGAGATCTGACTCTACTACCTCTGAATGCAGGGACTTGGATTCAAGGCATGGGGGATCCCAAGGGCACTTCCTCCCAAAAGGAGGCTCCTAAATATCTTAAAGCCAGTTTCCCATCTTGTTTTTTCTGTCTAATTCATGGGAATTAAGAGTTTTCTGGAACATTTCTTTTCCCCTGAAGATTTGTATTTCCTGTTACAATGGCCCTTCCTCTTCAAACTTTCATGCTTTTGTGTGAGGCTAACAATTCCCATTCCTGATCTATATATAAACAATTTTGGCTGCCTGTCTAATAGTTCAATTGCCTCCCTGATTTGATAGTCCTCCTTTCCAGGTCCCTGGTGGCATGGATTTCCTTTGACAGTCGCCCTTACCCTTTTTCTTACCTATATCCACAATGTTGCAGCCTGGGCCTAGATACACTTATCATGTATACTAAGAGTTTGATGCATTTGTATTTCTGACTCATGTAGTTTTGCACTTTACTGTAAGCTAAATTGCACCAACTTTCCTGTTCAGTTATAGGAACAGAACAGCACCAAGCTGTTTACATACTCCTAGCAAGCTCATTCCTTCTTTGTTTCTGTGTGATTCTCAGTTTGGTTAGTGTGGCTAACCCTTTTCACAGTGGTAAGTACAGAATGCTCCCCAAAGAGAGCAGACTGTAACCATTATGGCTACTCTTGGGCACTGCATTTAATACTCCTTAACTGTAAACTCTTTGGTAACAGTTAAAAAGGACTCTCTCTCTCTCTCTCTCTCTCGGGAAGTCAGCTTCTATTACTCATTCAACACCACGTGTTGAGATATCAATTATACCAAACAGAAAACACACACTGATGACACATCCTGATTATCCAGATTTAATATTAGAAATTATTCAAGAGTACAATGCTCTTGTTAGTCACATTGGCTGCGTCCAGATAAGCATGGCTATGCGTTATGTGGCACTGCAGACACGTCTGCAGTGCCACACAGCACACATTGAGGTACTTTCCTTACTGAAGGTAGCAGTGACCCAAAGAGATCTTGTGGTCAACCCCCCCACCAAAAAAAATCAGGGTGGCACATGCAGAGGTAGTGCATGCTGCCCAAAACTGGAGCCTAGCCAGCCAGAACCATACTCTGGCTGCCAGCCAGGCTCTGAGCAGCAGGATCACCACTGCTGCAGTCCCAGGAGGCCTCCAGGACCCCAGGTAAGGCTGCTGGGCCAGTACAATGTGGGCCCCAGCCACCCCTACCCCACCAGGGGTAACCTGCTGCATGCCAGAGGGCCTGTGGTACAGACACTCCCCAGGGACAAATAGCAGTATACAAAGTATGCCACTGCTTTTTGTCCCCAAGGAAACAAACGTCCTTTATGTCTTATGTGGATGTGGCCATTATGGCCACTTTTTGTAACTCTAATAATCACCTATTCAAGCCTGTAGGGGCTAGAAGACAGACTCTCATTCTTTTATGAGTCGGGCTCTCTGGACCTGCCTTATAAAGTTGCTGGACTCCCCTTTGACTAAGTTGGGTGGTGCCTCTTGGGAAGTCATATGACTCTGCATACATTATATATACCCAGTTTGAGGGTGGAGCCCAGGCGGGAGAATGGGAGATAGAAGAATCCTAATTCAAGGTTGGGGGAAAAGTTTATTTTTGGTCTGCTTGTCCCTAACTTGATTGCAGTTAGCAGCATTCCTCTTGTTTGTCACAGTATACTGGTGCTTTTCTTTTAAAGTGAAACAACTGTTTGAGTGATAAAGTTTCTTTTGCCAGGGAGGTATGGATCTGGCTGCTAAGAGCTGTAAGACAGTATAGTAATGAAAGAAGGGAAAGGGGGTGGCGTGGCAAGTGGGTACGGTGAGAAAACCATCTTCTTCTTACTAAGAACAAAGTATTGTGAAATTCTAGGGAGTGTGAATGAGCACAGCAACATGAAGCTTGGTTATATAAACAACAGCAAATTACAGTTGAGGAGATATAGCTGGTAGCACTAAAGGCTAAAAGCTACTGCTGGGAGTGGTAAGACAACCCATGACACTAATTTATCAGTGGTTGCCACTGGTAAGTATGTACAGTGTATTTACTGTTGTTGTACATGAGAGCTATTGTCCCCCTGTGTATGAAAGATGCTGCTCTATGGGTGTGAGAATTACTGCTTCCAGGAGAAGGCACTGCCATCTAGGAGTGTGAAAAATGACTCACTGGGATTCAAGGCAATCCAGCTGTCTTTATCTGACTTTAGTGTTATTGCTGGAAAGAGATATTTGTTTCTTCCTTTAATTCTCGACAGCAAGTTTAGTTTTGCAATTGATTTTAGTTTTTAGATGCATTTGCTGTGCTGTTTTATGATGATATATTTTTCTCTTCTTGATTATTATATGTCTTTGGGGACCTTTTTGTCCCTTTCTTGTTGCTTCCCCTTTTTGTCCTATTGTCTTGCTTTTGCTGTGGGTTGGGGAGTTTATTTTTCTCCAGCTCTTAAAGGAAGCAATAAGTTGGAGATGAATCAAAAATCAGTGTGTGGCAGGGAGAATTGATAGGACATATTTACTTATTGCTCTGTTCATTTTACTCTGAAATAGTGCCCCCACCATGGTCAATTTTTTTTATAACTGCTGAGTGTAGTAGGAGTGAATTTTGGAATGAAGTAATATCAGTATATCCTTCAGGGAATGCTGTAATCCCATCTGGGACACCTTGTTAAAATAAAACGAAGTTAGAGTACCGCCATAGGAGTTGGGATGCCTAAGTCATATTCCTGCTCTGCCACAGATTTCATATGCCATGATTTCTTGTATTTCCAGATTTGCCTTGGAATTTTCCATTTAGCCAATTTTTTAATAGGTTTGTTACAGTTGTTTGTCTTCTTTTTTTCCTTTGACAACCAATCTGTTTCCTTTTCCCCCCTTTTTAAACATCCTGTCTCCTTGTATCTGTCCTCTAGCCTTTATACTCTCATTTATTAATCACCCATTTAAAGTTACATATTATTTCACTAAAATCTATTCAGGAGTTGTTTTTTTTTAACTTATTGCAGATTTGGTTACCTACTGAGAATATATTCTTTTTTCTGACTTTAATCATGTTGACTCTTTTGATCATTTGCTAACTCATTACATTCAAAGCTATTTAGAATATGTTTAACCGACTCAGAATGTTAAGCATCAGATTCTCATCAAAGGCTATTTTTTCTGACGGGGTTATCTTCTTCCATCATCTCTTCTTTCACTGGCAGCTTCTTCCATGACTTGTTGTAATTTAAAAGCTTTTTTCTGTCTTACTCATTAATTGTCCATTTCCTCATGTACAATATTTTCAAAAGATTCTATTCTAGTTGAGCCAGATTCTGATATTGTTAATCAAATCAGCATTCTGGTTCATTTCTTTGGAACTGTTCATCAAATAGAGTACTCTTTCGCCTGTCAGAATTGGACCTTTTATGTCTTATCTTTCCAAAGTATGGACCTAAGTTTTGTTCCTGATATTGACCTAATAGTCCTACATGAAACAAGTGGCATTGTAGTATTTGATATCTGGTGAACAGTGGAGATATTGTTTGAGCTGAAGGTTATTAAGATTATCTCTTCGGTTTAAAATTGAAAAAAATATGTAATAAGAATAAAAATGAACTAAGTGAAATACGTAAGCATTACTTGTAAGAATGTGAGCTGAAGCCAGGAGACATGCTGGGCTGTTTATTTTCTTCTTATCTTGAATGGCACACACCTGGTAGAATTTAAATTATGCTGATCAAACAATATTTGAATACATCTTCTAAATACTGGGAAATACCTATGATTAACACTTAGTCATAGATCTAAATGACATGTTTCATTTTGCCCTCCTTCCCCTTTGCCTCCGTTGATAATATATACTCATTCTACCAGTTACCCTGGGAAATGTAACCCTGCATGCATTATGTTCTCTTAAATCTTCCATATTGCAGAATAATTATGAGAAGGGGCAAAGTATAGAGCCCAAAATTTTCCACTGTGAATGGTTTATTCCTCATACACACTTTTGCTCCAGAACAGAGACATAAAGGGTATGTCCACACATGGAAGCACATGCACTTGCAGCAGCTCAAATAGAAGAGGTGCAAATTTGAGCTGGGGCTTTTTGTCTCGGTGCATGTGCTAGGACATGCACTTTGTCGTGGAGCAAATTGTGCCACTTGGGGCAAAATAACCCTGCCTGGCTCCTCCTGGATCTGCAGCCAGGAGGAGCTAGAGCCTTGGGCCAGCACCTGTGCTGTCCCCAGCAGTATAAAAAGCTGCCCTGTCCTGGCCCTATTGATACAAAAAACTGCCCTGGCAAGCAGCTCAGGGCTACTTTCTCCTTGGACCTTCTGGGGCCCAGCCAATTGATACCTGGGAACACTACCCCTTGTGCCAGCTGGACTGCTGCAGCAGCATCCCAAATCCATTTTTAAAAAGTACCCCAAAATCCATGTTCTTCCACAGTTAAAACAAAAAAAACCACACACACACACACACACACACACACACACACACACACACACACACACACACACACACACACACACACACACGGTCGAAGCTCCACTCTGGAGCGCCACAGTCCCTATCCCCCACAGGGCCCCAGCCCCCCTGCCCAGGGCCCATAACTAACCTTTAACAGCAGCAGCAGGGGGACCATGCTCTGAGCCCAGCTAGGTCCTGCCAGCCCTGGGGCTGGTCCTGCCACCCAGCTGGGCTGGTCTCATGGCAGCAGGACCTGGCGCAGCAAGAACGGGCCATTTGCCAGGCCCAGTCCAGTACTGAGGCCTCTCCGCAGCCTGGGTCAGGCTGGGCCCATGGTGACACACTCGGTGTGGCACGCGGTCCCTGCGTGCCAGGCCCAGCTGGGTCCTGCTGCCCTTGGAGCTGCTCTGCCACCCGGCTGCATGGCGAGGGGATGTCCCTGGGGCTGCAGGGGGTGAGGACCTGGCCCAGATTCCTGTGGCTCGCTAGTCTGGCTTTGCACTGGAGCAGGTCACACAGCTCCGGGAGGTGTGCACAGGAGCCACACCTCTCGGAGCCCTGTGACCTGCTCCAGTGCAAAGCCAGACTAGCGAGCCACATGGGGCTGGGGCCAGGTTCTAACCCCACCGCAGTCACAGGGGGCAGAGGTAGGAGCTGGCTCTTGGGCCCGGCCCATGGTGACAGGACCCAGCATGGCATGCGCCAGGTCCTGCCGCCCAGCTGGGCCCTTCCTATAGTCGCAGGACCCGGCCCAGCACGGAGGAACTGTACAGAGCTGAGCCAGGTCCTTCTGGCCTTGGGGCTGCTCGTGCCACCTGGCAGCCGAGCAGCAGGAGCAGACCCAGGGCCAGCAGGACCTGGCTTAGCTCCTCATGGTCCCCGCACACCGGGCCAGGTAAGGCAGCACGAGCAGCGCAGTCCCCAGCCTGCTTGTGCTGCCTGGCCTGGAGCATGGGGACCGTGCAGAGCTGAGCTGGGTGCTGCCAGCCCTGGAGCTGCTTGTGCCACCTGGCAGCTGGGCAGCAGGAGCAGCCCCAGGGCCGGCAGGTCCTGGCTCATCTCTGTGCAGTCCCCGCATGCTGGGCTGGGTCCTATCACTATAGGAAGGGCCCAGCTGGGCGGCAGAACCCAGCATGGCATGTGGTTCCTGCGTGCCATACCAGGTCCTGTCACAATGGGCCAGGCCCCAGGGCCGGTCCCACCTTTGCCCCCGTGCCTGCGAGGGAATGAGAACCTGGTCCAGCCCCATGTGGCTCACTAGTCCAGCTTTGCACCACAGTAGTTCACAGGGCTCCGGGAGGCGTGGCTCCTGTGCATGCCTCCTGGAGCCGTGTGACCCGCTCCAGTGCAAAGCCAGACTAGTGAGGCACAGGGATCTGGGCCAGGTCCTCACCCCCCACAGCCCTAGGAACATCCCCCCCTGCCAGTCCTCAAACCTTCCCCACATTCCCCTGCCACCCTTCACCTCCCCACACCCATGAACCCCCACCCCCCAACTTACCTTGCACAGCACCAGGGGCAGCAGGAACACCAAAGAGATGCTCTGGTCAAAACCAGAGCATTTCTTTTGAAGGACTGGGTCTGGGCATGGTCTTGAACTGTGCCTTGCTCCACTCTAATGAAGATTGGTTTTTTTTAGACCCCTAGATATCCAGGGGTCTAATTTTCTTCTTGCGCTGTAAACTTGAAGTGTGGGAAACATTTTTTCATTCTCACACGTGCCTCTTGCCCCACCTCAAAGGGGTTTGAGGTGGGGCAAGAGGCATGTGTGTGCTCATCTGGATGCACCCAAAAAACTCATTGAGGGCCCTGGATGGCAAGGGTGGAGGTGTGCCAACCACTGCAGAAGGTGGTGGGAGGACGAAGGAAGTTTTACTTGCTCAGGCTCTATGCAAACTGAAGGCAGCTGATGCTATTGCCACTTCTGTAGAAGCAGTGCTCCAGTGGCATCAACCCTATGACACAGGTTCCCTGATGCCCTGTTCACTCCCCACCCCCAGTTATGCTGTTGGGTAGAGGACTGCTCTGGCCAAGGCTCTCTGTGGGGCAGGGAGGAACACTATCATCCCCTCCACCCCATGAGCCGTAAGTGCTTGGTGAAGGGCTGCTCCTATGATGGCAGTGCAGGGTTCCCCTTCCTGTGGCAAAGACTCTTGGGTTGGGAGGATTCTGGTGCCCACCACACAGTGGGCAACCAGAGCTGGTGCCCCTCTGGCCATGCAGTAGTTACGCTACTGCTCTACAGTTCTGCCCATGAGGACAGACTGGGAGTGATCTTGGCAGCTTATTACAAACCCTTGTTTTAGGTTTTTCTTAGACAAACCTAAAAACAACTATGCCAAATGACCCACTGTTTTACTCAACCCACTTCTTCAGTTCCTTTTTTATCTCCACTGCTCTTCACCTCTTAACTATATCCTGCTGCCCATAACAATTTTAAAAAATGAATTCTTTCTTAAATGCCCTATCCAGAGGAAGAAACAAACCACTGGCTATTAAGAAACTAGCAAACCTTGTTGTTTGAGTTCCTTAAATTTATTGAATCACTTTTTTCCAAGGTAAGTCTTCAATACACCTAAAACTGTAAGGATTTTATGTGCCCTTTAAGAAATCTAGACCAGCACTCTGTCATATACAGCTTTCTGTTATAATTACTAGGATTCAAAGAAGTTGCCTGCTATCTGTCCTTTGGGGCTTCTTTGGTAGTACATAAGAGAGAGGATGGCAGCCTGGTTGGTGGATAGAGTATTAGGAACACTTAATGAAACTTAATTGTGTTTCTCCTCCCTCTCTCTGATTCATCCCTTAAGGATTGGGGTGAAGAAAAAATGGCAGAATGGTTGTACATCCTTGAAAACGTAAATAATTGCTTAAATATTAAGTATATGTCCTATTTATAGACAAATATTGTCCTTATTCAAACCTACAAATCTCTCTCTTAAAAACTGTCTTTATTCAGATTTGTCTTGTTCTCTTCACGGGCCAACATTCTGCATCTACCAACTGGTGTACTTAACTTTGTTTGCTGTAAGATGGTTAGATTTTTAAGGTTTTGTATAAGTCTCGTAATATGTAAGCATTCTTCAGGTCCTAATTCTCACAATACAGTATTTTTCCTATGCTTCCAGTGTGTCCTGAATTATTGACAGAGTCACATTGGGTTCATTTACTTTCCATCCTATTCCTCATTATATGCTTCTTTAGGATACTGTTATTCATGTACACACACTTTAGTGTTAAATTTATGCTGACAACTCCAAAATCTGTTTTCTGGTACCTACTGACCCAGTGATGACTCTCCCTTTGCTGCATGATGGTCTTTATGGTATTTTGGTTCAGAATACATGTCATCTAACTTTCTCAAGTTGAATGCAGAGCAGAATGAATTTCAGCTCATGGGGCTGTCTTGCTATTGTTCTCTATATTCCTTATTTGCTATTGATTTTGATGGATGCATTACTGTACCTACCTTGCTTTCAAAGTGTACACATTTAGGGGTATCCTTGCTTTAGCCTATTATATATTCTATGTTATTACTTATTTTATGATAGTGCATAGAGGACCCTATTATAAGCAGGGTGGCTTATGTGGGGTGCCATACAAATATGTAACAAATGATCCCTGTTCTGAAAAATCTCATGATATACACAGATAAGGGGTAAGTTGAACAGGATGCAACAAAGTGATCAGGTACTTGTCATGATGAGGCCGTGTTTGTGTATGTGGTATTCAGTTCCTTTCCTTTTTTTTTCAAATTCCCCTGTACATATCCATACACATTAAGGGCTATAGCCTTAGTTGCTTTAAATCAGGATAAGTCTTTTAATGTAAAAGTACTCTGAGAAATTAGTCCTTAGATGTCTCAAAATGGACATTGAAAAGTTGTGGATGCTTTTCCAAAGTTCAGTCTAAATGGTTTTGTTCTTTTGTTTTTCAGCTGGAAGATAGATAATATAACTATGTAATTTCAGAGCTTTTCACAAAATGAATTAATAATTGTTTGTGAAACACTAATTGGTTCTCAGACACAGGTGGGAAAATTCCATGTCTTGATGTTAATAGTAACTCATGAGGAATCAGACTGGGGACTCCCTTTAGCTAATGGAAAGGATTTCATCCAGTGCTCTAGAGTACTTCACTCTCCATCACTGTGTTGGGGTTTCTTGTGCCTGTGGAGATGGCAGTTTCTTGCACTAGGGTATGGGAGTTGTGATACCTTTAGTCCTCTGACAGGAGAAAATGTAAAGAATGATAGTGATGAAAGGGCATTTCTTGATCTGGTCTTAGACTGATTTGGTTTCATTCAATGTAAAATGTCAAAGTATGAATCATTCCTCAGTTTAGAGCACAGTATCTAGAGCAATGCTGATTTACAGCAGCTTAGCTACTGTCTTATATTTAGGCAACCACAAAGCTTCCAGAGTGGTAATTTAGAAAGGAAAAATAGAAAATTATTAACTAATAATATTAAATTAAAGGAATCCTGTTAATCTACTGAGAAAGCTTAGTGTGTGTGGCTCTTCATAATATAACATTTTAGGTAATTTGGAAAGAAAATTTTTCTAATTTAGTTACATGTGTTTTCCTAAAACATTCAATATTTGAAATTTCATGATGTGGTGTGAGCATAATTAGGTCTCCTCAAAAAAAATAAATTTCCAAACCTTGGAAATATGAGGATGCTGTCCATGACTTTCTCTGTAGGTTAGACTTCTATATACCAGAATAATAGTTTTCTTAATAATAGTAGTTTTTGCACTTTATGTAAAAGCCACATGATGGTCAGAGCTCCAGTATGAAGCTGGAGATAGGCCTGTTGAGAGTCTCTGGGTCAGGGTCAGAGGGGAGAGCAACAAGGGTGATGTCATGGTGGGGATCTGCTAGAGACCACCAGACCAGGAGGAAGTGGTGGATGAGGTTTTGTTTTTTTTTTCCAAACAGTGGAAATTTCCTGATCACAGGTCCTGCTTCTCATGGGGGACTTCAGTCACCCTGAAATCTGCTGGGAGAGCAATACAGCAGTGCACAGGCAATCCAAAATGTTTTTGGAGAGTGCTGGGGACAACTTCCTGGTGCAAGTGCTGAAGTGGCCAACTAGGAACCATGCTGTTCTTGACCTGCTGCTTACAAAAAGGGAAGAACTGGTGGAGAATGTAGTAGTGGATGGCAACTTGGGCAGCAGTGACCACTAGATGATTGAGTTCAGGATCCTATAGAAAGGAAGGATGGAGAGCAGCAGAGTAAGGACCCTGATTCAGAAAAGCAGGCTTCAATTTGCTTAGGGAACTCATGGACAGGATCCCTGGGAAGCCAGTCTGAGGGGGAGAGGAGTCCAGGAGAGCTGGCTGTAATTTAAAGAAGCCTTACTGTGAGTACAGAAACAAATCATCCCAACTTGCAGGAAGACTAGCAAGTCTGGAAGAAGACCTTGGCTTAGCAGGGAACTCTTCAGTGAACTAAATCACAAAAAGGAAGCTTACATGAAGTGGAACCTTGGACAAATGCATAAAAGGACCTGGGGGTTACAGTGCACAATAAGCTGAATATGAGCCAGCAGCGTGCCCTTGTTACCAAGAAGGCTAACGGCATCCTGGGCTACATTGGTAGATGTGTTGCTAGTAGGTCAATGGAGGTGAATATTCCCTGTCTTCAGCACTGGTGAGGCCACATCTGGAGTACTGTGTTCAGTTTTGTGTTCCCCACTACAAAAAGGATGTGGACAAATTAGAGAGAGTCCAGCAGAGGGCAACAAATATGGTGAGGGGCGGGGGGATATGACTTACGAGGAAAGACTGAGGCAACTGGGCTTATTTAGTCTGGAGAAGAGAAGAGTGAGAGGGAATTTAATATCAGCTTTCAACTACCCAAAGGGGGGTTCAAAAGAGGATGGAGCTAGATTGTTCTCAGTGATGGCAGATGACAGAACAAAGATTAATGGTCTCAAGTTGTAGCACGGAAAGTTTAGGTTAGATATTAGGAAGAATTTTTTTTCACTAGGAGAGTAGTAAAGCACTGGAACAAGCTACTCAGAGAGGTGGTGGAAGCTCCATCCTTGGAGGTTTTCAAAACCCAGGTAGACAAAGTTTTGGCTGGGATTATCTAATTGGGGACAGTCCTAGTTTGATCACAGGGCTGGACTAGATGGTGGTCACCTGAGATCCCTTCCAACCCTAACTTTCTATGATTCTTTTAATTTTTAATTTTCTTGGAGTCTTTGCCCTGACTTTAATTGTATCTCCATTGAGAGAGCTCACTGATGACTTCATACGAAGAGGAAAATTAAAGATGCTACCCCTTGCTTGCACAGTAATTCATTCCATCTGCTGGATTTCCTCTGCTTCATGTAGACTTTATATCTAGATCCACTTGAAAAGGAACTGTCACATCACATATATTATTTATCTCCCTGTTCTTTTGAATTGCACACTATGCTTGTTCTCAACATGTGAGGTCAGGGATAAGCCAAACTTTTTTAAACCCCCAAAACACAACTTACAAAATAATTTCCAGGCAGTAAGGTCAGATAAAAAATATCAGAGGCCCATTTCTATGACGTTTATTCTTTCAATGACATGGGCGATTTTTTTTTTTTTTAGTCGGGGGGGGGGCATGTGGCCCCCTTGCACCAGTCCCACTGAATGGGGGGGAGGGGTCCCCCCACAGCTGATCTCACTGCCTGGGGGGACCCCTGTGGCTGATCACGCAATGGCTGATTGCTGCAGCTGATCACTGCAGCTGCTTCCGGGAGTGCTGCAGCTGCTTGTGAAAGTGTCTGCAGTGATCAGCCTGTGCTTGCAGGGCGGGCACTGGCACTCCCTCCTGTCCCCCATGCTCATTGCCTAAGCAGCAAGCGTGACCAGTCAGGGGGGGTGCACCAGTGCTCTCCGGGGGTGCACATACACCCCCATGCACTCCCTATGTGTTGCCACTATTCAATGAGTTTCAGTTTAAGCAAGTTGGCTGCTTCTACACCTGACGGGTTTAGTCTCAAAAATTGAAGCGGTGGGTTTTTAGTTGCAATGATTAAAAACCCACTGTTTCAATTTAGGAGCTTTCTATCACCATTATACTGAGGAACCTGATCCTTTCCCCACCCCCCCCCCCCCGAAGAATCTGTCCTCCTCTTCCACAGCTGGGGTGCAAGGTGCCAGTGGGTCAAGCAACTCCTGAACTGTGGGGTCTCTGGTTCTTCCCTCCATTGCAGCGGTGCCCCCAGGGCCACCTGGGTGGGCTGCTAGAGGGCAGGTGCTGCCCAGAAGGAGCTGCCACTGTGGAGGAAAGATCTAAGGCCCCCACAGCTCAGGGCCCACTGGCAGTTTGCCCCCTCCAGTCACAGGAGAGGTGGGCAGGCTTTACAGGGGAATAAAAAAGGATCAGGCCCCTCACTGCTTCCTCCCCCCCACCTTCAGTGGAGTCTGTCCATGGGAGCTGCCACTGGGCTGTGCAGCTGCTGAACTGCAGGGGGGACTGATCCTTCCTTCCCACACAGGAAGAAGCACCTGGCAGGCTTTTAGGGTGCAGGTTCCGGGAAGAGTTGGAACTGGTGTGCTGCCTGCAAGATGGGGTAGCACCCACACAGCTAGCACCCTCCCTGGGTGGCCCCAGGGGGCACTGCTGCTGCAGAGGGAAGGACTGCCCCCCACCCCCAGTTCAGGGGCTGCGTGGCTTGGCTGCAGCTTGCACAGGCAGTCTCCGCTCAGGAAAAAAAGAAAAGAGGCAAGGGGCCTGATCCTTTTTTTCCCTAGAGAGCCTGCCCACATCTCCCATGGCTGGGGGCAAGCTGTGGGACCCCAGACCTTCCCTCCACAGCAGCAGCACCCCCCAGGGCCATTCAGATGGGCAGCTAGTGTACAGGTGCTGCCCCAGCTTATAGGCAGCACCCAGCCTGATCCAACTGTTCCCCAAGCCTGAGCTGGGGCAGCATCCACCCACTAGCCACCCACCCAGGTAGCCCCAGGAGGTACCACCAGCATGGAAAGAAGGATTGGGGCCCTCTGCAGCTCAGGGGTGCTTGCCCCCTGGCCGTGGGAGATTTGGGCAGGCTGTGAAGAAAAAAAAAAAGGATCAGGCCCCTCACTGCTTCAGTCCACCTCACCTATGGCGGGGGGTGGGGGGGGGGAGCGAGTTGTCAAAGCTGCAACATTACAAATAGCTATGTAGCAAACTAACCTACATGCAGATGTGGTTTCGTTTGCAATGTAGCAAACTCATTTAAATCATAAAAAAAAAAAAGAAAACCCCTAAACACGTACAGACTGACACAATTAAACTGAAAATATGGCCAATTTTCTTCATGTGTACAAGTGCCCATTATGTCTAAGGGAAACACCTGATTAAGGGAAGTAGGATAGGATTCCCAGAGTCAGAGGGAGGCCGGAGAGGTCTGTAGGGAAACCCTGTGCCTCCACACCCATGATATCCTCCAGTAACAGTACATCACTATGCCTGTGTTATCCTGGGAACACTCCTTACAAAGGAATCGTCACAGAAAGAAAGTGTCCATGAAAAAGAATACAGTGTGTTAGCTCCATGGACCTACTGGGTGGATAATCTGTATTCTTTCCTTCACTCCTTTCAGGTTTTTAGACAAGCTGGAAGGACTTCGGAAGATCCAGAAGAAAGATGATAGTGACATAAAACCACCTTTTACATTAAAAGCACTACAGGTTTGGGTCTGAAGGATACTACACCCCCCTCTTTTATCATAATTTGTTTGCCTAAAGTGGAAATGAAATAGATTGCATATGACCCTCTTGATGAATTTTTCCTTTCTTTGCATTTTCTTATTTGAGCTTTTGGTTTTAATTTGTGGTCTACAGGTCTATTTGTTTAGTGTTGAATTTTCATTATTTATTCCCTTAGAAGGTAGTAACAATTTTTCAATATTCACAAGGAGCAGTAACAGATAAATTTTACATTCTTAAATTAATTACTTGTAGAGTAGTTTCCATTGGAAGGATACTAAATGGAAACTCCTATAGGTTTCCATTGTTTGTTACTTTATTATTTCTTTAAAGAGAGATTCCCCAATCCTTCAACAAATGATCTCCGTGTTTCATCTTGTTAAAAAGGTAACATGGGCTTAAACCTGACTTATCTTTCACCGTTTTTTATCCAATTTTGTCCCTCAAATGCATGGCAAAGGAGGCTTGTTACAGGTGGGGAGGTGCTGACAATAACACGCTGAGGGTGTTAAGGGTGAGAGAGACCCATCATACCTAAATGCTTTGTGGTCAGAATCTCTCTGTCTGAACTTAGCATCCGGTCTGATTCACTCTATTTTCTTCTTTGTTTCATAACAGTTTGGAGTTTTTCTTAAAAAAAAATAAATAGAGATTAAACAGTTCATTATTTATAGTGCACTCCTCTTTGTGCTTCTGATGCTGTTGTGTCTAAGTTTTAGAAGACAGGAACAGAAAAGACCTGCTGGATCTTTTCCTGTTTTCTACAGTTTATTTTGTAGTGTTTTAGCCCATGGAGTTTTTGATGTCCCAAACAATGCAATGCCCATCATGTTTGTTGTTAAGCCTTTCTGCAACCTACTAGGTGTCAGAGCTGTATGTGAATGAAAAACTTGCTTCAATAACTTTAAAACAAAAAGACATATACATGTTCATTACATGACATGTATTAGATAAGGTTCTTTATTAAAACACTTTGCTTTGTCTGAGACAAGTTATAACCCTGTACCTTAACTTCCAATTAATTTATACTTTGTTATAATTACCTGGAATTTTAACAACACATCAAACACTTTGCTACTAAAATATTATAAATTTAGTGGAAAGGTAATTGCTTGTAAGTCTCTGGAATTTAATTAAACTACATTTAAAAATCTCAGAAACTGACTCTCAAGACTGAAAATCAATTAAAGAAAATGTTTACAAATGGGCACATAAATATGCATATGCAGTCAGGAAGGAGACTGTTTACCATTCTCAGCTCGTATATTTGCAAAGACAACATTCAGTACAGCATGTCTCTGATAATTACATTTTGCTTTAATAAACAGAAAATGGGAGAATGCTTATTTTTATTTTTAATTATGTTAATGCTTTCCTTTATTGTGCATCCAACTTAGTGTAGTCCATTGCACTGGGCATTACTTTTATCTTATGCTTCTTTGTAAGAAGTAAGACAACAGCTTTTATAGAAATGTGAAGTAAGTGGTGAAAGGAAGGATAGCTCTCACACCACCTCTGAATTTTAGTGTAGCTGTAAGTAACAGCTTCGATACCTTTTTAGACAAGCAAATACTATCACTATATGTGAATGATAGGCAAGAAGTTCTCCACTTTATATTAAAATACGCATTGTCTCCATGAAGGTGTTCAGAGACAATATTGAACTGGATCACTGTAAAAAAACATCTCTTGCATTTATGCAGTTCTCACTGTATTAGATTTTCCAGTGTTTTGCAAATTATGTGTGCACACAAACATGCACTGTCTATGCTTATGCTGCAGTCAGAAATATGATCAGAGCACACAGAGGCATACCAAAGATAGCTATAATATGGCTAGTGCAGGTATCCATAAAGCCATGGCAACATGAGCTTTAGCGCCTATTATGTACAGACCCATACAAGGACCCTAAATATTTTTTGGGGGTACTAAACCACATTATACCACTAGAGGCTCGCTGCTACTGGTAGCTATGTATGCCTTGACATGCTGCAGTCCACACCTCTGATGCCAGTATAAACACTTTCATGCAAGCACGTCTCTCTCTTTCTCTTTCTCTCTGTACACATATCCCCTTTGCATTGTTAAGCTACACAGATGGGATAAGGCCCCAAATCTTACCCATAATCTTTTATTTCTTTAGCATTTTGTATTCTTCGACATGCTGAAGAAGAGGAACTTTTTCCACTCTTTTGTGATTAGTTTTTGACAGTTTCTAAAATGCTTTGCTGAAAATTTTCCAGGAACACATTAGATTGCTTGAAATTTATTCATGTAAATAGGTCCTGGCACAAATTAACTTTTCAAATAATGTGACAAAACAATCCCAAACCTAATTGCATGCAATTCTATTTTGATTGTACATTTTTTCCCTTGTTCTCTAGTTTCGGGAGGGAGAAGCCATTTGAGGCGATTTATTTCAAGAAACACATACAGGCAATTTTAAAATAAAAAGCAAATTGTTCCAAAATAGTCATGTAAATTTGATACTAAAGGAAACCTTTCAGAAGCATTTACAACTGCTAGTGAGGGTCTCATTCTAGCACATATGTTTTCAGAGGATTTCATGCTAAAAAGTGACATAAAACTCTTACTGTCTGTTTCTTCATAGGAGGGGTATTCACTCATGTTCATTTATTGCCCCATTGCAGTTCAGTGGGAGTTTGGAACTTACCAGCTGGAAGAGAATATTTAGGACTGTGCAATTATAGCCTTTATTTCAGTGTCAGTGAAGGTATTGTGCAGTGGGAAGTTACAATCTAAGGAAAATGTAAGGAAAAGTTACAGTGTAATAGAGACAGAAATGGGAGCACCTTCTATTACCACCAACTGAAAATATACTTTAGGATTTATGGGTTTTTTATGAGTTAAAACATCATTAGTCATTCCTGCTTTGCCCTGTTCAGGGACACAGACCTTTATAGCTGTCTACCACAACTCAGTCTTGCATGGCAGCTTTCTGTGCAAAGTGACTTCTCTAAGGTCTTGTCCATGCCTTTTGCCCCCAGATTTTTCCAGACCACACTGATGCTATGCTAATAAAGCCTAGTGGCCCTCAACTTCTCTTCATTTGGAGAAACCTGCCTTTGGCCCCTAAATTTCTTATTCCTCCATCCTTCTGGTCTCTCTACCATCTTCATTTTGGGGGGAAGGGAAGGCCAGACAGACTTGTCTTGTGCCAATCAAAACACTGGTCTGTACAGTAGGATGGTTCATAGAAAAGATTTGGACCCTTTCTGATTTCATGTGATTGGCACCTTTTTACCAAAGAAGAATGGTATCAATGTCTGCCACTGCTTTGGTATACAAACTCAGGCGACCCTGAGTACAGTGTATCACTCCAAGGCACTTGCAATCCTTCACTGTTTGTGGATCCCTTCCTATCTTATTCTATACAGTAGATCTGTTGCCTCAGTTATTGTGGCCAAAGTTTTAGCAGCATTGATTCTAAGTCCAGTCTGCTGAAGACTGAATTCTTGTTGTTCAAAGTGGATTTATGTGGCAACCTGGTCTGCCTCATGTCATCAGGAAACAGTATCATTATTCATGGAATTTTTTTTTTTCCCCTTAGAAAATATGCTTTATTTTTTAAAATAATATTTAATCAGCTCTATAGCATTCTAAATATTATTCATCAGAAAATATATAAAGTCACAAGTATGACATGCTAATCATTTTCTAAATAATTTTAGGGATGTCTGGGGTGTCTGGGAGAGGTAGTACCTCCAGAGAAAGAGTATGTTGTGCTTGCCTGTCTGCTTCACCTCACCCTGTCCAGCATACCACAGTTGACAGGGGTCCCACTATAGTGGTTGAAATGGAAAGAAATAAATCCTTCTCAAGCTGGGCATGTGGAAAGTATGTACATTGACTGATGGCAACACCAACAGACCTGAAAGGAGAACTGCCATCATCGGGAGAGAACTGGGTAGATACAACGTCCGGATCACTTCCCTCAGCGAGACTCGCCTACCCAACAAAGGACAGCTCACAGAAGGAAAAGGTGGTTACATATTCTTCTAGAGCGGTCATGGCAGTGAAACCAAACAGGAAGCAGGTGTCAGCTTTGCTACACAAAACAACCTTGTTAAGGAGCTGATCTACCTGCACAAGGGAGTGAATGACCAATTGATGGTGCTCAAGCTCCCCCTGTTTGGCAAGAAGTGTGCCACTGTCATAAGTGCATATGCCCCTACCGTGACCAACTCTAACGAAGTCACAAACAAGTTCTATGATGACTTTCATTCTGTGAATGCTGCTGTACCAATGTCTAACCATCTCATCCTCCCTGGCAACTTCAATGCCAGGATTGGCTCTGCCTGCCAAGCATGGGATGGCATCACCTGGAAGCACAGGAATGGAAGCTGCAATAGCAGTGGTCTTCCCCTGCTCAGACTGTGTGCTGAACATGAGCTCCTGGTTACAAAACACTTTGTTCTGTCTCTTCAAAAGGAAGAAGACATCATGGATACACCCTTGCTCCAAGCACTAGCATTTATTGACTATGTTATCATTTGAAGGAGGGACAGATGCAATGTCCATGTAACCAAAGCAATGTGTGTCACTGAATGCTGGACTGAACATTGGCTTATCAACTCCTCACTAAAGATCACAATTCAAACTAGACAGCATCCACAAGGATGAAGTGGACTGATGTTCCTCAACACTGCTGGGCTGATAAATGACAGCACCAGGATGTCTTTTGTGAACTATTTGAAAGATCACACTAAACTGCTGTATTCCAGCTCCATCAAAGCCAACTGCAAGTGGCTTCATGAAGCTATACACTCTGAAGCTCTTAAGACCCTGGGACCAAGTGTCCACAGACACCAAGACTGGTTCAATGAAAATGATGAGGAGATACAACAGCTGCTGGAAAAGAAACAATGTCTTCACAAAGCCTACCTCTATGATAAGTCTGCATCAGCTCAACACACCTACAGGTTGATATGGAAAACCATTCAATGCAAGTTGCAAGGGATGTAGGACACATGGTTGAAGAACAAAGCAGACAAGCTCCAGCATTATGAAGACTGAAACAATGTGAATATGTTCTTCGATGCCCTAAAGGCTGTCTATGATCTGCAGGTCCTTGGATCTTCCCCTCTGCTATATTCCAATGGGACCACACTGCTGAATGACATGGGCCAGATCCTTCAAAGATGGGTTGAACACCTCAGCGCCATCCTCAATCAGACCTCCTTCATCAGCATAGATGCCATACGCAAGCTGCTTCAAATCACCATCAATGCCTCACTTGAAGCTCCGCCTACAATTGCGGAAGTCCAAAAGGCCATACAACAAATGTCTAGTGGCAAAGCTCCTGGAGCTGACGTGATTCCAGTGCAGGTCTACAAATCAGGTGGTCATGACCTCATGGAGAAACTAACTGAGATCTTCTGCAGTATGTGGGTGCAGGAGATAGTCCCTCAAGAATTCAAGGATGCCTCCATCATACATCTGTACAAGAGGGAGAGAAATCGCCAACTCTGTGACAACCACAGGGGCATCTGCCTCCTCTCAACTGCTGGCAAGATACTCTTGAGAGTCCTTCTCAACTGGATAACTGACCATCTAAATGACCTACTGCCTGAGAGCCAATGCAGCTTCAGAAAAGGACGTGGAACCACTGACATTTGTGGCCTGGCAGCTTCAAGAGAAGTGCCAGGAACAGAATGTCAATCTTCTCTTCATGTTTGTCATCCTAACCAAAGCCTTCAACTTGGTGAACCACAAAGGCCTCTGGGAAATCATGAAGAAGTATGGATGCCCGAGAAAATTCATCAATATGGTTCAACAGTTACACGATGGCATAATGGCGCACATCCTTGCAAACAGCGAATGCTCTGACACTTTTCCAGTCACAAATGGTGTCAAGCAGGGCTGTGTGCTTGCACCTACCCTCTTCAGCATGGTATTCTCTGCCATGCTGTCAGATGCCTTCCAAGATGATGACCTTGGTATGGGGATCAGGTATCATTTTGATGGAGACATCTTCAACCTGCGCAGGCTCTGAGCAAGCTCCAAAGTCCAGAAAGCCATGCTTCATGACATCCTCTTTGCTGTCGACTGTGCATTATACCTGACATGCAATGGTCCATGGACCTATTATCACCAGCCTGCAACAACTTCAGACTCATTATTAACACGAAGACCGAAGTGCTGTTTCAACCTGTACCTGGCACAACACTCCAGGAACCATGTGTCTCAATAACAGATTAACAACTGTCAATGTTTGACAAGTTTGTCTATCTAGGCAGCACACGCTCCCATGTTGTCCACATCGATGATGAGTCAATGCGAGACTTGTAAAAGTTAGTGTGGCCTTTGGAAGACTCCGTAAGTCAGTCTGGGACTGCAGAGACATCAGAATATTGACAAAACTGAAGTTTTACAAAGCCGGCATTCTCCTAATCCTCCTTTATGCCTGCAAACCCTGGACCATCTACCAGTGTTATGTCAAGAAACAAAACCACTTCCACCTGTGCTGCCTGTGAAAGATACTAAAAATTAAGTGGCAGGACAAGATTCCAAACATCAGGGTCCTCCAAAGATCAGCTCTCTCCAGTATTCACACTCTACTGAAACTCGCACAGCTAAGATGGCCTGGCCACCTTTCAAGAATGCCCAACACTCGCCTGCCAAAGAAAATCTTCTATGGCAAACTGTCAAATGGAGTATGCTCTCATAGTGCACCAAAAAAGTGGTAGACACTATAAAGGACACTATAAAGATGTCCCTAAAGAGTTTCAGCATCAACCCAGAGTTGTGGGAGCAAATCGCTCACAACTGTCCATCCTAGAGTTCATCAATCCAGAATGGAGCACTGGCCTTTGAGCAGCAACGCACGGCAGAAGCAATGAAGAAACGTGTGGCCAGGAAAATGAAAACCTCTCATACCCAGTCCTCATCAATCTCCTGCCCCTCCTGCAGCAGATTGTTCAAGGCAAAGATGGGGCTCATAAGTCTCCTACATACCCACATGACCTAACCTCTATCCTCCTCCTTCCTTTTTCCTCTCTCTCTTTTCTCCTTTTTCTCCTTTTCTCCCTCCCTGTTTCTTTCCCATTTTTTCTCCTTTCCATGCCTCTCTTCCCCCACCCCCCACCTTGGATGTGGTTGTCTTTGCCTACAAAGGACGAACAACAAATACTTTTATCAAATATTCAAAAAACCTTATTTCCAAGTACACTAAGAATGTGAGCAAAGGCCTTACTGATGCCAGAATGAAAATGAGACCATAGGCCTTATTCTGATTTCTCTGAATAGCCTATAAGATCTGGTAGTGATAATCCTTGTACTGTGGTGGAGCCCCAGTGAATCACTCCTGATAAATATAAAGCTGGAGTTGCTGGCAACCCAGTAAAATTATTCAGCAAGTAAAGTTTATCTCCATAATCCTGCATTATTTCTGAAAACGTATAATAATGCATTAATGAACTGATAAGTAATTCAATTTGCTATAGAGCTGGTTGACAAATGTAAATATGAATTCACTCATTTATTTTCTGTTAATAATGGCATTATTCCCAGTTTTTATGAGGCTTTTCAGGGGCACAAGAATTCAGAGCACTGGATTTCATCATCTCATTTTAGGACTGGGATCTAAATAAGGGTTAATAGGGAATATGTCACTATAAAACCATTGTGCAATTAGAATTAGTGGATGTGGTTCCATGAGGCAATCATTTTTGCCTTGCTATTTTCCCCATGATACATAAAAATTGCTTTCAATTAAGAAAATGTGGTTCTTGCAGATGTAAAAATAAAACTATGCTCCCCACGTGTAATTTGAGACTATGTACACCATTACACTAATTGAACAAGATTCAAGAGCACATGTTACAACCACGTGAGTTCACAAATTACATATTTGTAAAGTCCTCCGAGTACTGGCCAACCATCAAAACATAATATCTCATTCACTAAGAACACACCAACCTCCCCCCCGCCCCCCAAATTACAAACAGATGGGTAATCAAAACCCCAAACCAAGAAAACCACAACAGTAATATTCATTTAAAATCAATGCTGAAAAAAATCTAGGAATTATTTAAAAGTAAAAAGAGATTAAACAAGCTAAGTTTCAGCAGGAGGAAGTTTCAGACTAGATGGTTTGCCACAGGGAAAACTTGATTGTCTGACAACCACAGGTGCCGTGGTAGAGCCCCTACACTGCAGGAGCTCATACAAACACAAAAAGCCAACAGTGCAAGGCCATAGGCAAGCTTTATATAACCAGGTCTTACCAGATTCCACCCAGAACTTGATAGGTCAATTTAATGGTGAAGACTTTTCAAGTTGTCTCATCCTTTCCTCTCCAAGTACAGGAATAAACTGTATGCATTCACCATATATTCTCTCTTTCTCTCTCTCTCACACACACTTTCTCTCACAGAGAGAGAGAGAGAGAGAGAATGTTTAGCTGTATATGTATATTCTGTTCATGTGCATGTGTGTATGTGTGTACACTTACACTCTCACACGCTTTCTGTCTCTGTCTCTCTTTCTATATGTATTCAATTCTTGTAATTGGTTATACTTACAATACTTAGTTTATTGGCAATTCAGCCTTGAAAGCAATGGGGAAATCAGCTAAGAATAGATGACCCAACCACTACCCATCATTAAGTTTTTCAAACACGTTAGGTAATTTGAATGCTGTTTAATTGGTAACTGGACAACTTATGATCCATTATATATTACTCTTTATGAAAAAGGTCTAGGATAGGAAAGTTCTCACAAATCTAAGATTGTAATTTGCATTTTATTTTATTGAGCAAATCAAACATTTTTTTTTCATATACTGGTTCATATACTGTACTGAGAAAAGGGACATTGATTTTGTCCCCTGAGTCTAGTATAGTATGGAATACATTAGTATTAATGTAATATTAGAGATTATGTGTAGTCCTACTATAACATTCTCTTTCAAGATCTGGGACAGTTGGATTGTTTCTTGTAGGAAATTCTCATTGAGAAATAAATAGCAGTCTAAAACAATGAAGCAAAAGCTCTTATTTCCATGAAGAGGAGAATAACATTTAAAAAAAAAATGTTCCTTGTGTGGTCACTGTGTTACCTAGATCCTAATCCTTGATGGCTTGCATCTTTTGAGAGAAAAAACATACTATCAGCTCCCTTTGCAGGCAGTGAAAGTTAATACCATTTAGCATCCTATACCACTGAGTACCAAATTTATTCATCCTGTGTCTACTGGGGGAAATCTTTTTTAGAAGTATCACCTGCTGACAGCACTTGTCACTCAGTTGCTGTGCCCTTATCTTGTTTCTAGTATTGCCAATATATTCTGTAGCTAATATAACTCTCCTTGTATTAAGTTGTATCTTTGTAATATAGTAGCTATAATTACATCCCACATTTGGACAGAGAGGTAAATGGGAATAATTTGGATGGCTGACAAATGTACTTTTTTCAAGGTGATGAATGTAAAGGTAGGGTGTTTTTTTTCTCTCCTCCAACCACTCTTCCCTTTCTTTTCCATGATGCATACATTTTACTATATTTATTAGATCAGTATTTCTCAACCTGTGGGTTGTGACCCAAAAGTGGGTTGCAAGAATACATGAAAGGGTCATAAACTTAAAAAAATGGATCAACAAATCTAAAAAAAGGATTCTGCTTTAAAGGAGAACAATATGGTAAACTGGCTCTTCCCTTGTAGGCTGGCAGAGTTCCAACCTGCAAGGGGCTGTTTGGGAGCCTTCAGCCCCACACAATGCGGGACAGGCAGCGAGTCAGGAGTGAGGGTCACTGGGTCAGGACTGGCCATCAATATTTACAAATGGGTCCTGGTACAAAAAAGGTTGAGAACCACTGTATTAGATGATAGAGGTTGTGTTTTTTACTTCAAGGAAGTCTATTCATTAAATAATGGGAAGGACTGGAAAAAGATATCTCTCTCTCTCTCTCTGTCTCTCTCTCTCTATCCTTTTCACACTGATAGATTAAACACTGATAGATAAAATCCCTAACTTTTATCATCTAATGCAGTGGTTCTCAACCTTTTTGTTAAGAACCACTGGGTTGAGAAGCACTGTGTGTGTATGACCTTTTAATGGTCCCCTGATACAATTCAGATTTGGAGAATCGGCCACTGAATCAGGTTGAATCTCCTCTGAATTGAATCAGCACCTGAAGCTTTGCACAACCCTAATATATATATTGGCAATACTGTCAAGATACATATATCAGTTTTCTTTTCCAAGAATTACCTTGGTCTCTTCCCTGATTTAATTCCCTTAATATCTTTAAATATTCCTTGAACAGACTGAACTCTTGGAGTACTTTAGATCACCAATAGAACAATTTTGAGAGAATGACTTTATGAACATCTGTGCAAAATTACCACAAACAGGGACAAGACTGTATTTTAAGAAATGTGTATTTTTCAAACAGGGCCAGCTCAAAAAATTTTGGGGCCCCCTGCAAGGCATAGATTTGGGGCCCCCTGATGTGAAGAAGGCATTGGTGGCAGGGGGTACAGTGAACACAGAGGAAGATTAAGGCATACTGGGGCCCTGGGAAAGCACAAAATTGCAGGCCCCCTCCCAACTTGGGAGTTGGGGGGGGGGGTGCTTCCCCTCCCAGTGCTGGCAGGGGAGGCTGGGTGGACCCTGCCGGGCACATGCCCACCACTTTCCCTGCTCCCCAATCCCACTATGGCCAAATGTACATATACACATGGCAGACAAGGTTCTTTGGGTAAATCTGATATCTTATATTAGACCAACTAAATAGTTGGAAACATTTTTGTAGCAAGCTTTCAGGTTTAAAAACCCTTGATCAGATTGAGGAAGCATCTGCAGTTGGTGTGTGCTCTTCCTGGATGGAACAAATAGTAAAGCAGCCAGAGGCTGGTCTGCATGCAAGCCAGCATGGGTGATGCATAGTGGGTGCACATGGGTGCATGTGCACCCCCTGTGTGTGGTGGTGCACCCCTTGCAAAAGCACGACCGACACTGTCAGAGGTGCATGTGGGTGATTGCCAACCCCTGGTTGGCGTTCGCTCCCCTCCACCCTAATGCCGACAGCGATGGCAGCATCTGTGGAAGCTCCCGCCTCTGCTGACAGGTTCCCGCTGCTGCCTGCACAGCCGTGCCCCCCCCCCCCCCCCCCAGCTGCAGGAGGCATGCACTGTTCATGCAAGCCAGTCAGTGAAAATGTAAGTTGAGGAGTCAGTGGGTGAGAGTCATTGGGTTTCATGGAATCAGTCCTTAAACCACTTTTTACCAAAAGAGCGAGTTTTCTCCAAGAGACTACAGAGTTTCTACAAATCTTAAAAACACAGACCACCTTCCCAGTAACACTCTCCTAGCCACCATGGATGTTACCATCTTATATACCAACATCCCACACCAGGACAGCATCCAACCCTTCCTTACATACCTACAAAAGCAAGATGACAACTACAGACCCAAAGATATTACTGAAATTATATGCTTCATCCTCACACACAACAATTTCAATTTTAATAACCAACACTTCCTCCAGATCATGAGCACATCTATAGGCACCAAAATGGCCCCACAGTATGCCAACCTTTTTATAAGCCACCTGGAAGAAGAATTCCTCAAAGACTGCACCTTCAAACCCTTGCTATACTTAAGATATATCAATGACACCAGCATCATTTGGACTGAAAACCTGCAATCTCTGATTGAGTTCCATCAGAAATTCATCAATCATCACCCCTCCATCTGACTATATCTTGAATACTCCAGCACTGACATCTCCTTTTTAGATACAATGATCAGCATCCAAAATGGTAAAATACAGACCACATCATACAGGAAACCTGCAGACCAACATCTGCACAGAACCAGCAATCACCCTAAACACAGCAAGAGACCTATGATACACAACCAAGCCCTCAGATCCCACCAAATTTGCACTGAGGAGAATACCTGGGATTGCTACCTCACAAATCTTAAAAAGGCTTTCACAGAACAAGGACACTCCTCCAGAGAGATACATGCACATTTGAAAGAGCCACCTGGATACCACATGAAGAATTGCTGCTGTGCAGAAGGAAACCCCCTACGAATTGTACACTGCTGGTTATGACATATCACCTCCCTTGAACCTATATGGAAAATCCTCAAATAATTGCAACCCATACTAGAAGGAAGCCCAATTCTTAAAGAGATCTTCCAAGATGCACCTATCCTAGCCATCAAACAACCGCTAAACCTTGCTAATCTCATCACCAGAAGCAATCTTCCTACTGCCCAAAACACATTGAATGGATCCAGGCTATGCCATGAAAATAAATACAAAACCTGCCAACACATCTCCACTGAACCAACAATTACAACATCCAACAACAGAACCATCACCATTCCTGGATCTTAAACCTGCACCTCCAGAAATGGTATATATGTCATCCAGTGCATCAAATGCCCTGATGGAAAATACATAGGAGAGACCAAACAACAACCATTCACCAGAATGAATGCACACTGGGAATCTATTAATGGCCAGAACACCCAATTACCTGTGGGGGCACATTTCTCACAAGAAAACCACTCTCTCTCCAATCTTTCAGTATTAATCCTCAAAGGGAATTCACAAAACACTTTTCACAGATGAGCCTATGAACTTCACTTCATCAACCTCCTGGATACAAAAAATCATGGACTAAACAAAAAAAGAAATAGAAAAATCTAGAATTCTTGGTTCCAAAATGATACTTTTTATTAGATCAACAAGGAAATCACAAGAAAATTGCCCTTTTCTGCAAGCTTTTGGTCTCAAAGGCCCTTCATTATGCTCTGAGAGAAATATAGATGGTAAAAAGTCCCCATAGGTAGGAAATAATCTTCATTTTTGCAAAAAGGGAGCTGGAGATGGAAAGTTGTCTCTCTGGGTCCAGCTTGTTCTTGTGATTTCCCAGTTGGTCTAATAAAAGTTATCATTTTGGAACGAAGAGTTCTACATTTTTGTATTTCTTCTCATCTCAGACCAACACAGCTACCAAGTACATCTCTGAATCATGGAAGATGCCAAATTTTAGCTGATTTTGGATTTTAAGCTTCATTTCAGAACAACAAGACATTTTTTTTTTTACCTTCCTGCCTGCCATCTGACACCTCCAAGAAAGGAATTTTACCTAATTTACATACCAAAGAGCAACTCAGCACTACTAAGTACATCCCTGGACTAAACATAGACTTTGGATTTACGACACACTATAAGCTGCCTGATTGTCTGACTCTCCAGGTACCTCTCCACTTTTACCTGCTACATTCATCCTCCTTCCCCCCACCCAGACTATCTCTTACTCACTGGCTCCTCAATTTACATCTCCACTGACTGCCCTTCTGCAGACCAGCCTCTAGCTTCTTTCCTATTTGTTCCATCCAGGAAGAGTGCACACCAACTGTAGATGCTTCCCTAGCCTGACCAAGGGTTTTGAATCCCAAAAGCTTGATAAGAAAAATGTTTTTAACTATTTAGTTGGTCTAATAAAAGATATCACACACACACAGTCCCTCCCCCTGACAGCCCTCTGCCATTTTCTCCTCCCCCGCTGGGGCAGCCTCTCATAGCTCAGTTTCACTCCCCCCACACCCCCCATTACAATCAAATGCAGGGAGATGCTGCTTAGCCATCCTGAGCAGCCCTGCAGATGCAGAGGGCTAGGCTGAGCTGGGCCTGGCAGGGAGCAAGTAAGGTAGGGCTTTCCCAGCTTGCCCCCCTCCCCCATAGACGTGGCGGGGCTCTTCAGGCAAAACCCAGCCCTGCCCCCCCCACCCCCCACAGCCCCATTGGTGGAGGAGGGGTCCTGCTTCCAGCTGCCAGGGAAACAAATGTGAAAGCCTCATTTTTAAACTTGGTGCTGAAAATGGGCACAGAGTTGAAAACTGCAGCTTTCACTTCCCTGCTGTGGAGGATGCCAGCCCCACAGGGCCCCTTGGCTGCAGGGCCCTCTGCAGCCGTAGGTTTCACAGGCATGGATGGGCCAGCCCTGTTTTCAAAAAGTCCTTTCTCATAGCTTATTTCACATGTTGTCAGAAACTGAATGTCTTGAGAAGCAAGGGCTAATTTAATTGATACCTACATATGCATTTGGTATTTGGATATTTAAATAACAATTTACTTTTACCAGCATTTATATTTATAGGCATTGATTTACAAGTGTATGTACTCAAATGAGCCTCCCCCAACTAAAATCCAGTGCACACAGATAAACATGCTCAGAAATATACTGGTTCTGCACAGATAGAGTCTTCTTCTGGGTGCATACAGTTATTCACTGCCCTGGTCTACTTTCATATGGTTTGCTTTAAGTCACATGCACGTAGACCAGGAGCAGCATGACCAGCCATTCACTGTTCCTGGGAGACACAGAGAGAGCCTGGTCTAAGTAACGGGGTCAGGGAGGGGAGGGCAAGATAAGTGGGACTAGTGGGTCCATGGGGGTGTTTGGTGGGTCTGTGGTGGGGAGGTAGTTACTTGTTCAAGAAGAGTTGTTTGGGGGATAAAAATCAGGATTGAGAGGGTGGGAATAATGAAACCCTGGAACCTGGCCCCGAGGCTACATTACTAACATGCATAAGCAATCGCAAGATTGGGTTAACCTGATCTCAATCAAGATAAGTCCACCTACTCAGGTAAACTAACTTAGATTGGGCACACTATGTTGGGACAATTTAAGACCCCTGCATGCCTGTATAGTTTCATAGTAGGTAGGTTCGGAAGGACCTGAACAGATCACCAAGTCCTTCCCCCTGCCATGGGCAGGAAAGAATGCTGGGGTCAAACGACTCCAGACAGGTGATTATCTAGCCTCCTTCTGAAGACCCCCATGGTAGAAGCGAGCACCACTTCTCTTGGAAGTTGGTTCCAGATCCTAGGCGCCCTGACTGTGGAGGCTGAACAGGTTAAGGTCCCATAGCCTCTCCTCATAGGACCTGCCTTGCTGCACCCTGATCATGTGAGTGGCTTGCTCTGGACCCTCTCAATGTTGTCCACATCCCTCCTGAAGTGTGGTGCTCAGAACTGGACACAGTACTCCAACTTCGGCCTGACCAGGGTTGCTTAGAGGGGGAGGATCACCTCCTTGGACCTGCTCATGATGCATCTGTGGATGCACAAGGTGCGGTTAGCCTTGCTGACTGCATCCCCACATTGGCGGCCCATGTTCATTTTGGAATCAATAATAACACCAAGATCCTTTTTTGCCTCTATGCTGATGAGAAGGGAGTTCCCCAGCCTGTAGGTATGCTGTAGATAACCTGTCTAGATCTAGGTGCAGCCTGTCCCTCTCTTCTTGCATGCCCACTTCTCCCCACATCTTAGTGTCATCCACAAATTTGAACAGGGTGCTTTTCACCCCCTCCTCCAAGTTGCTGATGAAGATGTTTAACAGTGCGGGCCCAAGGACCGAGCCCTGGAGGACCCTACTTCCCACATCCCTCCAGGTCGAAAAAGACCCATCCACCACCATTCTCTGGGTGTGGCCCTCCAGCCAATTTGTAACCCATCTGACTGTATAGGCATCGATACCACAGTCACCTAATTTCTTAATGAGAATGGGGTGAGAGACAGTGTCGAAGGCCTTCCTAAATCCCAAAAGACTACATCCACCGTGACACCTGCATCCAAGGACTTTGTGACCTGGTCATAAAACATTGTATGATAGAGCATTTAAATCAATCTAGTCCTGGTTAAGTCAATCTAAATGTAACACCTGTACATAACTTTTGTGTAATTGCGTAATAGAGATGCTATAATTATTGTTGCTATATAACTTTAGCAGTCTATGAAAACCTCTAAGGTTTTGACAAAAATGAGTTGTCTTCTTTTTCTCATGTCCTGTCACCATGTTAAAATTTGAGTACAAAAGCAGAGCATGTTATTGCTCCATCAGTAACCTTAGCAAGTTTATTATTATTGGTGCATGGTTGCTGCATAAGTGGGCAGGCCAGTAGGTATTCTATGGTGCAAATGCTTCTTTCACATTTGCACATGGTTTTCATGTTTTTTTAGAGTATCCACCCACAGTTGCATGTAAACTTTAGTCTTATCAACCTCTGTTCAGAGGTGGTTCAAGTTTTTCTATGTTGGCTAATCAAGCACTGTGCCTGCAGGAGAATGTTTGGCAGTTTTGCTATTCATCCTACTCCTGGGTTATCTCTAGTTGTGACTGCCACATTTTAATTTGTGGGGCTGTTAGTGTTTCATCCACTGGCTATGCTGTATGGAGGAAACTTTTCTGTGATTTTAGTCTACAGGAAGCCACAATGTCACCCTGCAATTGTGTGCCTCTTTCTTCTATCTGCTGGCCTTGTTCTGTTTTGTTTGCTACTTTTGTCCTGATGTCTGGTAGGGTGATTCTGATGAGTAGGTGGAGACATTTAATAGTTTAAGGCATCTAGTATTGCACCTGCAGCTTTCATTCAGCAGTGTCTAGCTTTTTTGCATGTGCTAATCTTTTCCATACCAGGCGTGCATATTCAGCTACCAAACAATGAAGTACAAACACAGTAGTTCATAACATGGTTGGATTGACCTCTCCATTTGGAGTTTATGAGATTCTTTAATATGTCGTTGTTGGGAACTAACATTGCACTTTGTCTTTTTTACACTTTCTTTATACACAAGTGTGTGGTCTAGTGTCACTCCCAAGTAGATAGGATTCAGGCAGTGGGCAAGGGCTATTCCATATCAAGTTAGGTTGAGTTGCTTACTGGTGTCTCAATTCTAAAGGTGAAAAAGACTATCTTATGTTTTATTTAGAATGTTACTTAGTTTATTTTTGTTGTTATAGTCTGACAACCCATTGAATGGGTACCTCAAGGTATACAGAAAAACATTTAAAGCTGTTTCTATGTCCAAATCGCATATTCTCTGAATCAGCATCAAATCTTCAGATTCAAATTTGGCCGAATCGAATCAGGGACAGTGCTCTGAATCAACAAATCGAATAACTGTCCCTGATTCGGGCCGAATCCAAATTGTATTGGGCCTGCTTTGCACAACCCTAGAAATCATCACACTTGATTTTCTTGAAATTGAAGTGATGTCAAAGGGGAATTAAGGTTGTTGTTATGGCTGCTTTAATTTGTAAAATGATCGGTATATGCTGTGAATGGGGAATAGCTTCCACAATTGTTTTGTTACAGAATCCAGCTATATTGTTACTAGCAAATGTGCCTTCTATTAAAGAAATTAAAAAAGCTTTGTATCATGGTTGAGACACAGATGATGTGTCTCTGCTTATACTTCAACCTGTTCCCCATTTTCATTGGTTGTGTTGTATCCCCAGTGGAATCTATGACTTTTTAAATGACCTCAATCAAACAAAAATGATTAAAAATTGTAGATATAAATCTTTAACCTCTTCTTTCCCAAATGATAACCCTTTACAAAGACTTAGGAGGCATACAATAATTAGCCATTGATTACCATTTAATTTCTTGCTGACTGTTTAGCCACCCTGCTGACTCCATGTATAACAAACATACTGGTGACAGACGATCTACAACATACTCCAGAAAGCTGTTCAGAAATCCGTTATGGGAAAGGTTAATTTGGTCTTATTCTTGTACTCTTTCAAATGAAAGTATGTGATTCTTTTCCCGCAAAGACTAGTATGAAACAGGAAGATAGTATTTTTTCCCCAAAGAGAGCAAAGAAAAAGTGCCTATCAGTATGTGTATTCTGTCTAGAATTTCTTCCACTTCCCAATATATTTCTATTGACTTATTCTGTTCTAAATAGTATGTTAATGTATGGTTGGCATTTCCAGATGAACCACAGTTCATCTAACAGGAAAGAAAAGATCATAAAAATACACCATATATATAAAAATATATATAATACCGAACAATAATTAAGCCCTCATGCACTCTTCACTTTTGAACTAGGGTTATACATGGTTTACCAATGTTCAGAGGGGATTTATTTATATTCATTGTTTATAGCTAACTGCAAACTGTGTGGCTCATATTGAAAAAGTACTTAACAGAAACCTTGGTTCAGATCTGACCTGCATTTCCAAAGCTGCTGCTTGTTAAAAATCTTAGGCTCTTAAAATATCTGTCAAAGGTTTTGTAAATGTGTAGTTCTGTCTGCTCTAGCTAGAATATCAAATGTTGAGTAGTTTTTATTTTTGAATGTGGAGTATGAACTATGTTGTATGTGAATTTTTCACTTTGCATTTTTCAGTATGACCAATAATAATAATCACTTTATAAATATATAAGAACATATACTAGCAGAATCCTGCAATGCTCCACAACACTAACTCTTCAGCACCCAGCATCCTTTTCTCTCCCTCCTGCATTGTGCCACCTTCTCTTCAGGGCTTGACAGCATCTCTACCTAGAGTGCTAAAAGTGTTAGGTATGCCTCCTGATGGCCAACCTAGATTATAAGAAACTGCTAATTAGTTCCAGGTAAATAGTTAATCCTTTAGCTCAAATAATATAAGGATTTGTATTTCTGATGAGGAATGTTCTGAGATTGATTCCTACTTTTAATAGTGAAGTTTATCCATTACTGTTCTGGTTGAACAAGGATATCTTACGTGGACCCATTTTACCCCAACCTTGAATATGGACTTGTAATTTAATTCAGTCTTAGGAAGCCAGTTTCAGTTCTATATGAAGCTTTTAGAAACCCAAACCCAAAGAAACTGGTTCTGATGTGCAACATTTGGAAAAACACTGCAAACCAAGCTTAGAGTTCTGCAAGTGTCTTTAGCAGCCATTGTGTGCTTTGTATGCATCTTGCTGCCTACAGATAATAAAGTGTCACTTATGTTGTTTGAAGACTAATCATGGGAAGATGTAAGAATCTGCTTTTAAAATAATTTTGACCAAATTATGAATTGAGTTTCCTGTGCTATTTTTTTGTATTATAATAATACTTCCCATTTTTATAGCACTTTCCTTACAGGGAATTCAGTATCATACTGTGCAATTTGACAGCTATTACTTCTTTTCCAAACCCAAGTATCCTAAAGAACTATACACATACTATAATTACTCCATTCTTCACTAAATTACTTCATTCTTTACCAGGTTAGGGCTAAAAAGATAGGAAGTAGACTGGCAACAGGTTCACAACATCCTGAAAAGCTAACTACCTCACTCTAACATTTCAGAAAACCATGCGGGAAATTTGGGCCAAGATCAAGAGTCTCAGAAAAATTCAGTCTTGCATTAGCAAGATTGCTGCTGTCTGGTTGTTAGTCACTGCTTCCTAGTAGTAGAATGGAAGCTACATGTTTCATTATTAAGCTGAGAACAACATTAAACCCATAGTTATTCAGACATACCTATTGACTACTTTAATCTATTCCTTCTCCCCATTCCCCTTCAATTTTCTCCTAAAAGCAAATAAATTGGTAGGATGCGGTAGGTTGGGGTGGGGTGAGGTGAAGAAGATATGCATTTCACTGCAACTCAATGGGAAGGATTTAATACTTCCATTATTCCCAGTAGTCTCATACTATAGCACTCTTTTACTCTTGTTTCATGCTCCAAGAATCAAGACCTTTCTAATGTAGGAAGTGGCATGTTTTTAATCCAGGCAGAGCAAGCTGAGACTGTGGTGCACAAGAATCTTTCAAATTAGGCTGCATACACACATTTAGATAATCTGGGAGAATTCCCTGAGATTTTTTCTCCTTGTAGACAAGCTTATCCTGGGCCATGTATATAGACATTTGAATGCTGAGGCCCTGAGGAATGGAGAGCTTTCACTGTGAAGCTAGAGGGTGTTGAGGATGTGTACACATCTCAGAATGCTCTGTAGACTCCCTTAGTCTGGCTGGCAACAGATTGCAGCATAAGGCTGCCCAGTTTGGCTGATCTACACTGTCCATGGTCAGCCTGTATTTCCCTGCACTACAATGTGGGGATTGTGAAGTGGAAGTGTTCTAGAGCATCTGAGTCCAGCAAGTGATGCACTTTCTCCCTGGGGTTGAGGGGGGCAGAAACTGGAAGACCATGTTCTCTTCTGAGAGAAACTGTTGCATGTAAAGACATTCATTTTCCTAGGAGAAACTCTCCCAAAACTGATTTAATCCTGGTTTTTCCAAGGTTATTTTTTTTCCTGAAGGGGCCATTTACCCTGGGAGAAAAAAAGCCTGAACATTTTATACCTGTGGTTTCTCCTGCAAAAGCAGAAATTCTCCAAAGAGAAACTGAATATCTATATGAGGCCTGAGACAACTACTAGGTTTTCATTCATGTACCTCAACATGGCTGTGCCAACTTTCCTGATATTTAATTTTTTTTCTTTTTTCCAGAAGTTGCACCCTATGGCTAATAGCATAGGTGACACATTTGACCAATGAGATATGGGATACAAATTTGTATGCACTCTTGCTCTGGTTCATGGTTACTAAAAGTCACTGGTACTACATAAAAGCATGTAAATCCACCCACTTTGTTTTCTGTGGCAGAGGTTGCATATTTCATTTGAAATATAATACATTACAAATTAGAATCCCATAAGAATAACGATAATTAAAATGAGTGCTACTGTTAAAACCAACCAAAGTGCAAACAAATACCTTGTTAATGAATTCAGTCTATTTTTCTGTTCAGCAATAACCAGCAGAATATCAGTTTTCCCTAGTGCATTTGTTGATCCAAAATATTCCAGTCATTTTGGGCATTTACTAATGTTAAATTCTGTCTCTGCCTGCAGTCTGATATTCCTTCTTCTTGTAGAGAAGACTAACTTTGTAAGTCTCTGAAGAGCAGAAGCAGTAACAGCTACAAAGAGGAATGGGATGGCTTAGAGGCAGTGTAATAGAGTATGATGCTTTAGCTTCTGGGTTGCCATTTCAAATCTGATCTGTATCAGTAGCAATCAGTGGTTACCACTCATTTTCTCTTGGGAAGTTAATGTTCAATGAGTTGGTGATATCCAGTTTCTAGTGGGTAGGAGAAAATATCATACTACCAAATTTGGCACTGTTTTTACAGGGGAGGTCAGTAAACAAAAGCTAGATCCTTAAATTTAAAAATTAACCAAGCTTTAGAGAAAATGAGCTATAAATATTCTATACTTTTTCCAGGTTAGAATTCAGTGCCTGACACAACTTGTATTTGCTCTATGGATAAGGGCTGTGACTCCAATATTATCAGTCTTCTGTGAAAAATAATAATGGTTAAATAAGTAAAAGAAAGATGTGAATAATTGTAAAACCAGGAGATTGGAGTACTATGAAATGTCTTCTTGTTTTGCAAGTCTTATAGGTATTGTTTTCATGGTTGTGTAAGAATCAGGCATTCTTCCAAATTTACATCACTGGCAATTTCCCATGGATTTCAGTGGTGCAGGATCAAGTCATAAGAAAGACTGAAGGAAGGGGCTTGTGATATGATAACATCATCTACTCTACCTAAAACCACTAACAAGGTGGGCGGGGCTGGCTTGCAGGTTTTTAGAGCCCAGCTAGGCTGGAATATTCACATCTCAGACTTTGGGAGTTCAGTAGCCCCAGTTACCAGGAACACTCGAATCAGCAGGAAGGCTGAATTCTAGACCTGTGGCAAGGACGTTGGACACCTAGATGAGACTATAAGAACCTGTATTTGTTTTATTTTCTGGTTCCAAATCTATGGTCTGTTTTGTTTGCATAATTCTTTCACCTTATGCAATAAATCCCTTTGCTGTTTGTCTCCTTACTGATTACCTATGGAAGGAATGACTTCTAGATGAGCGATTTTTCCAGGCTACCCTTTCCACAGGAAGGGAGACTTACGTTTCCTCCATAGCCTTAAAGTGGAGCCATTCAGAGCTGGCAAAGATCTCTCACTGCAGCTGTCAAGTCCAGGCACAAGGATAAAGGATCTGATTTGCTGAGATGGAGAGCTATCTCAGGGCCATCTCAGTCTGTTCCTTGGGGCAAGTGGCAGCACAATGGGGAGAAACCCAAGGCTCCAAGGGTCCCCTGGGCTAGGGACAGACATTACACACAACCGGTTTAAGTGATCAGAGACTGGTTTAAACCTGTAACAGAACAGATGTTCAGTGCACATAAACCAATTTGAAAATGGCTGAAAGCAGTTTGAGATAAACCTGGTTGAATGTAGTATCAAAGGGTGCGATGAAACAGGGGCCCTAAATTGAAGCGGTTGGTATTAAAAAAAATCTCTTCAATTTAGGGCTGATTAAACCCCCGTATCATGCACACACTCTGCTCACTTACCTGCCTCTCCAGTGGGGAGGGGAGGGCAAGCTGCTGGTGCTGGTGGGTGGAGTGGTCCCTGGGCTGTGGGGGTGGGGGGGGCTGGTGCTTCCCTCCAAGGCAGTAGCAGCCCCCCTCCCCCCCAAGGTGGCACCCGCCCGCAGGCACCTGGCTCTGGTGGTCCCAGGGGGCACCGCAGATGTGGAAGGAAGAACCGGGCCCTACGTAACTCAGGCAGGCAGGCAGGCTGGGAAGGAGAGAGAGGTCAGGCTCACCACTTTTCTTGGGCAGAGCCTGCTTTCCTGGGCTGCTTCCAGGCTTAATGCAGGGCTTCCTGCAGAGCCATGAAGCTGCATGGAGCCCAGTGCTTCTCTCCACGTTTGTAGGGGCAGCAAACTAAAACTTCTCAAAGGAGTTTTAGTTTGCTGTGCCCCAAGTCATTAAAGGCCCATTACACTGCTGAATTTCCTACAGAGGCTGGAATTAATGCACAATACACTGCCAACTCATGCAAACACTGACACCATTAAAGTGGTGCAAAAGCATTTACCCCACTTAAGTGTCATGCGCACACACCTCTCATTTCATCTACACACGGCCAGACTTAACTGATTTGGCTCAAACCGGTTTATGCAATGTCTGTCCCAGGCCCCTTGCTGATTTAAGATAAATCAGAGTCCCCCAGCATCCCACCATGCTCTCTGTCTGGGTGGGGCTCTCTGCTCCACAGCAGGGCTGGCCCTGGAGCTGGAGTTCAGCAGTCTCTGCATGTGTCTGCCTGGTTTCTGCTCCCCGCTCCTCTCCCCACTCTGCTGAGCAGGCATTCCCTTATCCGTCACAGACATCTCAGCATTAGCTAGCAGACTACATGCTGGCTACAGTCTGTGCTGTGGGAGATGACAGAGGCAGACAGGCTTTTTGGAGATATTCAGCAGGTAGCTTAGTGTCCTTCCTTGGAAATGCTGTTTAAGAGCTGTTTGCTCCTGCCCCCCCGCCTGCTAAGCAGGAATTCCCTGCTCCCCTCTGCCTTGCAGAGAAGGTATCCGTATATTCGCTAGCAGACCATATGCTTGGTCTGTCCTGAATCAACAGACAGAATCAACAGGTAGCTGGTAATTTCCCTCTGTTTTCTTAAAGGGGTGATAAACACTGAGATTGGGGTGACACTGTCATCAGCCCTCCCTAATCAGAGCCTCCTTCTGGGACTTGGCCATACCCACCTCAGCTCCGCTCTGCTCTGCTCTGCTCTGCAAGGGAAGGGAAGGCTGCTCTAGCACCTCCTGGCTTCCAGCCTGAGCCACTGCAGGCATGTGCCTCAGTCCAGAGGGATTGACTGTATGGTTGAAAACCAGTTCAGCTTAGTCAGGTTAGACTAACCTGCAAAGGTTGAATAAGTTCAAGCTCAGGCTTTTTGAATGTCTGTCCCTAGCCCTACAGATAGGGTTTGGACACTGGGTACCTCTGTGGCCCCTGTATGTGAAGACAGTCATAAGAAAATCTATCTTCCTATGGCCCTTGACAGATGCTACACTTTTGATATGATTAACTTGCTAATTGGGCCATAAATTGTAACCCAGCCATACAATAAGGCAATTAATTGCACAAGAAAACAGGAAACGAGGCACACAAATTTGTGGAATATTTTTTGTGGCTGGTTTCCATCATTCCTTAAATGAGGCATATGACAGGGTAGTCCTACTGACCCTATGCATAGCTTAGTTGACAGATCTCCCCTGTGTCCTCAGGGTAACAGCCAAGTGGTACAGCCCTGAATAGCACCACACCCTACTGCTTACATGGTGCCAAGTCAAGGGGAGATGGGTTGGGGTTTTGGGTTGCAAGGATCCAAAGAGCTCTATGCAATACAGCAGGTTCAATGCTTTGCCTCACAGCTCCCAGGGAAAGCTTCCCCCCCTCCTAGTGTCCCCATGAACTGGGGACCCTGGGATTGGGGAACCTTTCCTGGATTCTAGGGTTTCCTAGTGCCAGGACCTTAAGAACATGCATGTGTATCTGGGATCCCAGTGCATAGGGATTGGGACTTGCCTTAGTACAGTCCCAACCCCAGGACCACACTGGAGTCTAGAACTTGCTTTAGTGCAGTGCTGGGGCAACAAACATCTAGTTATCAGCCCTGGGACTGCATGTGAGGCTGCAGGCAAGCAGCTTTTCATGTGCTGGTGCTGAGGGAGTCCATGATCATGATCCTGAGCTCCCTTTGCACTGGCGATTAGTAACAGCACAATTGGGATCTGATCTCCAATCTCAAAATGGTGCATCCTGCATGTGTGCATGTCTGTCAGGAGCCTCATATAAATAGATAGGTATTGATATCTTATCTTTATCGTATGAGTTTATTCTCCATTTTCTATTTTGGAATGTTAACGTTATACCTTAATCTTAATCTAAATCTAAACCGTTTGAGCTGTGCAGCTACTGAGTCAGAATATCTATGAACCGTCTGTGAAAAGCTGGATGATTTTATTTATGGGGAATAACAAATATTTAATTGACTTTGTTCATTGATTTTACTTTTCATAGACATAGAAGAATAAACACTACCTTGCACATTTCCATGTCATATAAGCACTAGATCCCATAATATGTACAGTCCATTAGTAACATCATTCACCAATTCTACTTGTATTGTTAGTAGATAATATACTACAAATATGAATACAGGAAAAATGTGCTGAGATACCTATTCTCAGGAAAATGAAGGCCATTGAATCATTAGCTCATTCCCTCACCACAGAGTTGAGAACAGATTAAGGTGCCTTATCGATAATGCATTACAAACAAAAATCTGATCCAGGTAATCAACAGGTGTAAATTAGCTCTTTCAATTTATTCCGTTAGAGACTGTATCTCACTACTGATAACCACAGGCTTACCAAACATTAAGCACACATGAAGTGGAAACCACATTTCCCACAAAGGTAGTTTGCAGACAAAAGAGCCTAAGAATTAAATATAAATTTGAAAGACAGCACATAAGCAGCCTAGTTAGAGTCAACACCACTGAGAATATTCTTGCAATTTAAGGCTCAATCATAAGTTCTCTGAGGAAACCCACTGATATCTAATTACAGGAAGATCACAAATGATAATGACAACATAATGAATTACAGAACCTTTCTGACTTATTATTTCCAGTTCCTGCTGTGAATCAAGACGTGTAGATAAAATGTTAGGGTGTGAGAGTGGCATTTGCTAATATTGTCCATGAAATATTTAAGGGAAATGATAAAAATGATGCAGTATGATTTAAATGGGAATGATTTAAGCTAGTACAGTTTTCTATCTTGTTATAAATTTGGTATAAGAATGTAATAATATTGCAAACTTTTCTACTGCTATTGACACTTTTCTCAAGGACATAGTTTCTGGAAATTTTGCATCCACTAGGGTTTTGTTACAGTTTGGTGATATACGTTTTGAGAGGTTATTGTATTGAATTTATGTGCATTTTTTTAATATCCTGTAGTTTGCTTGGTATTTTTGTCACTATACAGACTGACAGAACTAATCACAGAAAGGAACAGATATGGAAAATCTGTAAATTAGTGAATATTTAAAAAAACCAAAAAATCTCATCACTCTTCATTGCTACATGGCATATTTTTTCTATGCATCTTGAATAGTTCTGTTGATTTCAATGAAGTCATTGGACTGGTAGCATGCCACTCAACCCAGGTATGATATAATATGGCACTTTGTTTTTTGTGTTCTCATCCTGTGTTCAAAATCATTTTACATCTTTCTGAGAAGAGCTAGAACAATTATTCTAGCTCAGGAAACTGGGCTTTATCACAAAATGCTAACAAAGTTCAATCATTTGAGTGTGCTGGAAAGAGTTAAGTAATGATACATCACATTCCTGACAAAAATTGTAGTATTGTATACATTATAATCATCATGGGTAAAACATTGTCCCTAATGAATTCAAGCTCCTTCAGACATCAGTGGGACTAGGATTTGTGTAGTAATCCAGACTATTTATTTGTATTCTACCCAGCCCTCAGCAGGATTATAGTCATCATGGTTATTGGGAATGGATTGCTAACATCTCCAAGGAGGGCTTGATCTGGAGGACAGGAAGAGCTGAATTAGGTAAATTTAGGTTTGTTCTAATGCTGGTACTCTTGATCTTTTTAGCCAAGTTTATTAGGATTGTATGTTTGAAAGAACCAAGATGTTTAATGCTAAAGAATGCAAATTTCTAGTGGTACATTTCCCTAGGAGATAATTAAGTACGCTAATTATTCAGTACACTAAGGAAAGCAGAACATTTTTTCTCACTATTAAATTGTCATTTCATCACAATGCAGCATTGTTGCATAAAAAAAATCATGTTGTAATAAAATGGTCTGTAACAATATCATAATTCTCAAGGACACTATGTGGTTCAACCAAAGGAAGATGACTACACAGTAAAAGAGTAGCTATGGAGGCAAAAAAAAAGTCATATTTTTACTTCAGTTAGGCAAAACAGTGCAAAACTGTTTTAAAGTAGCTTGAGAAAGCAGATAATTTATTAATATTGAAATATCATGTTTCATCTCAAGGAAGAAGGGACAAAAAAGTGATGGGAAAAAAAGAATTAATGAATTTTTAGTCTCAGAAATCTCTCTCTCATCCTTTTTTTTTTTTTTTTTTTAACCAAGTCACAAAGTCCCTACCTGTGAGATCCAGGAAAGAAAAAAATACTCAATTACATTTAGTTGGAATTCAGTGCTGTGGAAAATGTATACCTAAACACAGTATAAGATCATGAAGTAGCTATTTTTTTTTATACCTTAGTTGATTAAAATTAGTTCTCTCTCCTCCCCCATGGAAAATACTTATTTTGGGTTAAAACATTGAAAATCCAAAACCTATTTTTCATTGATAGTATGTTTATTTATTATGGAAAACCTATACTTTCCATGTTTTTTTTTTATTAAGCAAATGCTTATTTTTATTTGAAAATGCATATTTCAATGAAAAATGTTGACCAATCTAATATTTAGCTTGCTTATTTTTTTCTGCTAGACTAACATATCCCAAGATTATTTATTCTAATTCTTACCCTTTTATTTCTAGCCTGAATTTGTCTACTTTCAGCTTTCAACTGCTGGTTTTTTTAGATCTCTAAGATTAAGTCACTTTGTATTCCCTGAATTTTTTTTCCAGGTTAGTAACTGTAGCTTGTGATCATTTTGATGAAAAACTTATGTCCAAAAAAAAAAAATTAAAAAATTCCACTGAAAAACCCTATTTTAGTAAAACCATTATTTGCAAAATCACATGAACAGCATTTCAAGAAATGAAAAAAAAAAAATATTTCAAAATGGAGTGTCTCATGTTGCATTTTCACATTAAATTTGCTATTGTTTTGTTTCAAAATTATGTTTTCAAAATGTTTCCTATGCATGAAAAAAGTTATTTCACTCTTTCCAGTAGACTCAAGGGGTTGAATGTTGTTAGAATTTTATTTTAAAGGCCAGTTTCTTGAGCTGGAACCATTTTTCTAGGTCTTCTCAGGACCTGTTTGATGTAGAATGATTTTGAACACAGGGTGAAAACACAAAAAACAAAGTGCCATATTACATCAGACCTGGGTTGAGTGGCATGCTACTAGTCCAATGACTTCACTGACCTCAAAAGAACTATTCAAGAAGCAACATGCTGTTCTGAGAAAGTCTGGGTAGCACAATGGCTACCCAGAGTCATCAATGGCATGCAAAGCCTTTGTCATTCATCAGGAATAATCTATACAATGATGCATTAATATATTGTGGGCAGGGAAATAATTGTTGAGAGGATTTTCTTAAGGCATGATCTTCACATGAGCATTTAATGCTGTCTATAAATGTATTGGCTTTGTTAGAAAGCCTTGCTTGCTGCATTATCTTCATTTGTAGCTATCAAAAAATTAATGTTTTCCCATTTCCTTTCCACTGCTTTAGTAAACATTAACCAGAAAGAGGAGGAAAAGTCTGATACATTAAAGTGGAGAGTTGGTTCTTTGTCAAGGCAAAATCTTGTTCTGTTACTAAACTTGATTTGCCTTACCTGAAAAAGAAAGATTAAGTTATTTTTATGAATCTGAGAAGAATCTGCCAAGTCACACTCACAATACAACATACATATTATTATGTTTAAAAGATTAATTAGTTACTCAAGATCACCTCATAAGAAACTGGCTTGTGAAGAAGTCAAATTGTCCCCTAAAGGGAATGAATATATCCAGCTAAAAACCAAGTGAAGAACTCACTGTTCACAGACCTAGCATGTTGCTAATCTCAATTTCTTCAATTTACATCACAGTGTGCTGCAACCACAGTAATTAAACTGGCTGACATTATATGACTGCTTCTTGTCAGCAAGTGTAATGTTTTCCCCAGAAAGCAAATAATTAAAACAAAGCATAGACTTTATTCATAGGCAGGGTAGCTTTTGGTCAACAGGGAGCCTGGTTTCAAATGACCAGAGACAACAGGGCTCTTCAAAGCTGTTTGCATGTCAGGCATAGGGAGTGGTAAAAATAGCAGCTGCTTTAGAGTAAAGGGGTTCAATATTAGGAGAGAAAAGAGCATAGAATGCAAGTAGGCAGAAAACTGGATTAATAGTGTGAAAGACAGTGTCAAAAAATTCTGAAAAGAGCAAATTACACATAGGCAGAACAGTGTTGTAAGTTATGTAAAAGCAATAGGAATTAATCATTTGCATATTTTTATAGATCCAGGGTCAAGTTGTTATGTGGTTCTTTACACAGAAAGTTTTCTTTTGAGCCCAGGTCGTTCTTTTCAATACAATATAATTTCTGCATATAAGTGAAGGACTGTATATACATGTGGAATGAGGGCAAAACCCCAATCTCTTACATACTACACAAATGTATACATACATACATACACATATATAATATGTGTGTGTATGTATGTATACACACATACATATATATATATACACACGCACAGATACATACACGCATGCATAAAAAAGGAATGTCCAGAGTTATAATACTTTTTGCTGGTTTAAATGTAATAAGAGATAGCATACACTGTATACACTGATGTTTCAGGTAACCTCTGAAACAGAAAGGAATCTAATTTGGGAGAAACATGACTCTTCTACTACCTGCTATGGAGTTGTTATACCTTGCTTTGAAACAGCTAGTACTGGTCACCTGCAAGGACAGGTAGCTTAAAGGGACCCTGATTTGATCCAGTGCAGGAATCCTTATATTACTATATACTAGCTATTTTCAAATCACTTTTTGTTGTTTAGCATTGATCCTTGCTTTTTTATCAAGGTGACTGAGTTATTGTGGGGCCAAAGAGCAAATAGCCATAGTAAGGAACTTTTTCACCCTTTCACTTTGAAAGATGACTTGTCTAAATTAAACTTTATTGATAGGACAGCTTCCTCATGGAAAAATCATGTGGAATAAAATGGAAAACAACTTCCCTTTTTGTACAATCCTATAAAGATATTTTTGCAGATATTATTATTACTAAAATATAAAGACTTTTAAGAGTCTTTCTTATAGAATACTGTAAAATCTGTATAGAATATATTTATATGTGTTACTTCCAATCACTGTAGCTGAGAGAGATCCAGGTCCCTTAACTTCCCGGTGATTTCCACAGAGCCAGGAGTTCATGCAAAGTGTGTAATGGTTTGATTTGTTTTACATTTTATAGGACTTTTGCATAGGATTTATTTGAAAGGAATGGTTATAAAGCCTTGTTCTGATCTTAGATGTACACTTATGGACGGCAAATAGAAAACAAAGAATCAGATTTTAGCCCTGATGCCAATTTTCCCCTTAGTTTTTGTACTAGCCTAGCTGCGACAGTAATTTAGTGCTAAAAAATGAAGTGAATAATATACCCTCTTTTGGGAGTGTATGTCTGGGCCTTTTTCTGGTTGTTTTTTTTTTAGTGGCAGACACTGAAACCTATGAAAATAAATAGCTGAGCAGGTAAGGTCATATTGAACAGTGATATTTTCTGATGCCTAAGTAATTATTTTACCTATGTTGTGAAATTTGGGTAGATTTATCAAAAAGACCTGAATACCAGACTTCCAGAGGCATGGTTTGTTCACTGTAATAAGGATTTATGGCCTAGAAGTCCATAGCTTGAGGCTTGCTGAAATATCTGCACTGTGTTTCTGCATTCAGTAAAAACAAAATAAAATAAAACAAAAATCCTCAGTCTTTGTTCAAAGTCTTTTTTATTATTATTATTATTTTACTTTTGCTGCTGCTTTTGTTCTGTAAACTTCCTGACTGTTATGATAGTTAAGAAGACAATTCTAAATGACTACACGGAAAACATTATATCTGATTTTGAGCTGGAAAATTGAACCAGCATGTGATCACAGGTATACAGCAGTTTTATGGCAACAGCAAATAGTTGTATGATTACTGAAGTATAGCTGCCACTGGAAACAGAAAACTGCAAGAAGCCAATCATAAGCTGTAGCAATTTCAAGCTCATAATATTTCTGTATTAGAATGTAGTAATTTATTGTGGATGTAATTGTCTGATCTTTTGTGGGGAAAATTCTTATTTTTGTATTTAACCCTTCAGTGTGTGAAAAGAAATGTTGTAGAAGTTGTATGGTTTCCTCATTATTCAAGATGTTTCATTCCTCCTCTTCCCACCACCCCATAACCCAGAATGATGGATTTTGTAAATATTTATTATTAACTTAAACACCTATGCCTAGTTCTCACTGATTACAGTATATGTTTAAGAACCCGAATCAACAAGTTTTCCAGTTAGAAAGGCAAGACTTAACACTGTTCTGCAAAATTTTTGTAAAACTACTTTTTCTCCACCCACAGCCAGGGGAGAATCATTTATCTTGTTATGTTTACTAGAGGTCAAATGTATTCTAAAATCAATTTTAAGTGTGTCTCTTGGCACATTAAAGATTTAGAAGAGCTAAACATGCATTGCAATGTTTTATTACCACTTTGATTTGAAAGGTTAATTTGGAGATCACTCTCCCATCATCCTAATAATTAGGGTTTTTCTATTTGTGAAGATTTTTAAATAGTTTGTTTACCAACCCAATCACTAGCAGATGGCAATGCTTCTTTCTTTCTTTTTTTTTTTTTTAATGCTGTGTTTCTCTCCCATCTGACCTCATTCACTCTACATCAGAGAATTTCTAATCGGCTGCATGTTGCTAGCTAGATGGATAATAGTTTCATGGATTCAATTTAACACTTCAGACAAAATCAGTTCAGTGAAAAAAATGCAATATCCTCACTCTCATAGGCAGATAATTTTTGGCTTATTAATAAAAATAACAAGAAAATATTAATTTTAGTGTCATCCCGTGACCCTTGTGAAAGTTTGTACTTTTCTAACATTAGTGGAAAAAGCTTGAGGAAAAACTTGGTCAACATGAATCTAAGCAAAAGTAGAGGAGACAGAAAGCAGAAACATTTTTCTTTTCTTGCAACTTCCTTTCAGCTATAGCATAATAACTCTGAAAACAAGTGTAGCCCAGGTAACTTGGGTATATACTCCCCTTCTCCAATTGAAAGGCATTGTTAGCTGGCTGGTGTGCTGTGGGGGGTGGGGACTGCACACCACCCAGTTTCCCTCCATCCCTATAGAACCAGGCCAGGACAGCTGGGAGACTTAACTATATACAAATTTATTTACATTAACATCACAAGGGAAAGGAACATGGATATAAACATACACATATACACACACACACACACACACATGTGTGTGTGTGTGTGTGTGTATATATATATATATATATATATATATATATATATATATATATAAGATATCTAAACCAGTAACATAAACAATACCCTCTGGATAAATGAAGTAAAACCTTATACCAGTGCTCCAGATAGAGGTAAGTCACAGGTAAGTATCTGATCTGAAACAGATAACCCGCAAAATAAACATTGATAGCCAACAGATAAGTATAGGTGAACAATAAATAAGCCACAAATAAATACAAGTAAACAACAGGTGAAATAATAGCAACAGGGGGTCCCAGCAGAGCCCTAGGACTCTACTCATCTACTAATTTAGAAACATGAGAGTTCACAAAATACAAGGCAGGACACCACACCACTTATGGCGCAAGAACCCGAAAGATAAACTTAATCCCAAGGGGAAACCCCAATGCCCTTGTGCTTTTCCCAAGCCCTACAAGGAAGCTGGTAACTTTAGGGGGGGCCCTCCCAGTGGGATCTCCACTTTCAGGAGAACTAATGGGGGGGGGGGACTCCCCTCTCCTGTGGGATTCCTCATAGATTCATAGATGTTAAGGTCAGAAGGGACCTCAATAGATCATCCAGTCCAACCCCTTGTATAGGCAGGAAAGTGTGCTGGGTTCAGATGACCCCAGCCAGATGCCTATCTAACCTCCTCTTGAAGACCCCCAGGGTAGGGGAGAGCACCACCTCCCTTGGGAGCCCGTTCCAGACCTTGGCCACTCGAACTGTGAAGAAGTTCTTCCTAATGTCCAGTCTAAATCTGCTCTCTGCTAGCTTATGGCCATTATTTCTTGTAACCCCCAGGGGTGCCTTGGTGAGTAGAGCCTCACCCATTCCCTTCTGCACCCCCATGATGAATTTATAGGCAGCCACAAGGTCGCCTCTCAACCTTCTCTTGCTGAGGCTGAAGAGGTCCAGGTGCCCCAGTCTCTCTTCGTAGGGCTTGGCCTGCAAGCCCTTAACCATACGAGTGGCCCTTCTCTGGACCCTCTCCAGGTTATCCACATCCCTCTTAAAGTGTGGCACCCAAAACTGGATGCAGTATTCCAACTGCGGTCTGACCGGTGCCTGATAGAGGGGCAGTATCACCTCCTTGGTTTTGTTTGTCATGCATCTGCTGATGCACGATAAAGTGCAGTTAGCTTTGCCGATGACTTCGTCACACTGACGACTCATGATCATCTTGGAGTCCACTAGGACTCCGAGATCCCTTTCTGCTTCCATGCTGCCGAGCAGGTCATTTCCTTGGCAGTAGGTATGCTGGACATTTTTCCTCCCCAGGTGCAACACCTTGCATTTCTCCTTGTTGAATTGCATTCATTGTTTTCTGCCCATTTGTCCAACCTGTCTAGGTCTGCTTGTAGTTGTTCCCTGCCCTCCAGTGTGTCCACTTCTCCCCACAGTTTTGTATCATCTGCAAACTTGGACAGAGTACACTTCACTCCCTCGTCCAAGTCACTGATGAAGACATTGAAGAGTATCGGTCCAAGGACTGAGCCTTGCGGGACCCCACTGCCCATGTCCTTCCAGGTTGATACCTACTTGTCCACCACCACACTCTGGGTATGACCCTCTTGCCAATTTGCCACCCACCGGACTGTGTAATCATCCAAGTCACAGCCTCTTAATTTGCTCAACAGTATGGAGTGGGATACTGTATCGAAGGCTTTCCTGAAGTCTAAGTAAATGATATTTACCCCTACTCCTGCGTCCAGGTGTTTTGTAACCTGGTCATAAAAAGAGACTAGATTAGTCAGGCATGATCCACCTGCTACGAACCCATGCTGGTTTCTCCTCAGCATAATATTTCCAGCTGGGCTCTCATATATATGAGCCTGAATAATCTTTTCAAAGACTTTACCAAGGATGGAGGTGAGACTGATTGGCCTGTAGCTGCCTGGATCCTCCTTCCTCCCCTTCTTGAAAATAATATTATTAAGAATCACATTGGCCCTTTTCCAGTCCTCTGGGACCTGACTTATGCGCCATGAGTGCTCAAATGTTCTTGCCAGTGGCTGTGAAATGACTTCAGCCAGTGCCTTCAGTACCCTTGGATGGAACTCATCTGGGCCTGGCTGACTTAAACGCATCCAGTCCTTCCAAGTGACTCTCCACTATCTCAGGGTCAACGCTTGGTAGTGTGGCACCCTGCTGTTGTCTCTCTAAGATCCCATTGTGAGACTTGTTTTGCCCCTCATTTAGGAATACTGAGGCAAAGAACTAATTGAGGAGTTCAGCCTTGTCCCCCCTGTCTGTCACCATTTGCTTTTGCCCATTCACTAGTGGTCCTATACCGCCCTGGGCCTTCCTTTTACTCCCTATATATCTGACAAACAATTTTTTGTTATCCTTAACTTGGGATGCCATCCTCAGCTCCATGGTAGCTTTGGCCTTTCTAACTGCCTCCCTACAACTGCGAGCTGAGAAGGCATACTCCTCTTTAGTAATTTCTCCCTGTTTCCACTGCTTATATGCCCCCTTTTTGCCCTTAGGCTGCTCTGGACTTCTCTGGTCAGCCAAGGAAGCCTCTCGGCCCCTTTCTCCCTTTTTCTTTGCATCAGGATCGTTTCCCTCTGTGCCCAAACGATCGCTTCCTTAAGGCACAGCCACCCTTCCTGGGCTCCCTTCTTGCCAAATCTCTTACCTTGTGTGTCCCCTTTTCCCTGCAACTCAAAGCTCCCAAGCCTGGAGGGTGGCCCTCGTCCTCTGCGCCAGGCTGCTCTCTTGCCTGCAGTGGGCTTTGGGGGGTGGGGGTTGCTGTCCCCTGGAACAGGGGTCCTCTATGCAGGGCTTCTGGGGCCTCTAGCTCAGCCCTGTCTGCTGGCTCAGAAGCCCAAGCACCATCTGGCTCCCTGAACTCAACCTTTTGCTATGGATTGGAGGCCTGGGCTGCCTCATGCAGCACCAGGCTTGGTCCACTCCCAGGTCCTCCATGCAGAGCCTTCTGCACTGGGCTCCCAGCCTCATTCCAGGGGTTGAGGACCTGAGCTGCCCAAGTGCTCCAAGGGTCCTACTCCATGCACTGGCCTGTGCACAGTGTCTCTGGCTGTACTCCAGAGGTTGCAGACCCGAGCCACCTCACACAGCTTCCAGGGTCTGGATGCCATGAGCTGTGATGCACACTGGGAGCCTAGCTGCTGGAGCCATCTGCCATTCCCCGCTAATGGAAGTCTTCAGGGGCGCTTCTGGGCTACTGCTTTACCCTGCTGAGCAGATCTTCTAAGCCCTGCTCTTCTCTCTTCTGTCTCCTGGATGTGTTCTCATGCTGGGCAAGCAGCTCCTTTTATACTCTCCAGGGCTCCACCCCTGAAGTCTTCCAGACCTGAGTGTTGCAGTCTTCAATCAGGTACGGGGGTGGGGGGGGAACTCCTCCCCCCCTCCCCTCAGGAAAGGGGCATGGCTTCACTCCTCTTGCTGCCTCCTGATTGGTGGATGGGCTCTGCCAATCAAAACAGCAAGATTTCAAGCCTGGCACTCAACCCAAGCTCCAAAAGGCAAGCCTGCTACACAAGCTTATCAATTGTATATTGCTTAATGCTTAAGAGCTCTCAAAACTGAAGCTTAGGGCCTCCTAAACTGACTCTTGAGAAGGGACCATTTTAGATAGAAATTTTTGCACCATCTGTGCATAGCCACACAGATCATAGCCAGGTGGATCTACTGCTCTCAACACCTGATATATACAGTATTTAGCCATATGGACACATTATATTACTTCCCTAGCAAAAATATACAAATAATCTTAAATAAGATAAGAACATTAATCTCTTCCATTACACGATATTATTTCAAAATCTTGCTAACCATTCCCTTCTGGCCATTCATCAGATTTTTGTCAGAGGATCCAGCCACTGCATTTTTAAACTTTTGAATTTGTAGCCCAACCTGAAGCCTAACACTGGGTGCAAACAGACATTGCCCTTGTTCTGTTATAAAAATGTTTATAGCATCACAAGTTACAAGCAAACAAACATCCCTGCCCTTTGTCACACTCCAATTGCTCAAGAATGTTTGCACAACCAAATCTAGTCACAGTTTGTGATACTTTATAGGGAAGAAGGTTTGTTCACTTATTGTGCAATGCAGAAACTCCCCTACAGGGGATTCCTGGGGCATATGTTTCATGCTGCCATGTACCAATGCAGTGCATGCATCTGTAAGAGGGAAAAATGCCACTTGACTTTGTCATGCCCTGAACACAGGAGGGTTTCCCCTCCTTGTGCTGTGGACCCCCAGGTTGAGACTTGGCACCCAGGCCCATTGTTCTGCAGGATTGGGTCGCTGAAGTCCCAGGAGTGGAAGTAGTCTGACTCTGTGGGACAACACATCCTGGCACAGCTGATACCACATCAAAAATAGGGTCTGTTTGCAGCTATTCTGTTTCCAGTGTCCAGTCCTATTTCCTGCTGTAGCATAAATGGATCTTTCTCAGAATCTCACTGACGGGCACGTATCTTCAGGTGACACATGAAAGGTGTGAGAAACTAGATGTTTGCATCATTTCCTACCAGTCTTAAGTAAAAGCGTTTACAGACGATTAGAAACAGCAGACTTCCTAAATTAAATGCCCATATCTTTAGCCCACCTTTTATATTCTAAGTTCATGAGGTTCTTCCCAAAAGTGTTTTATTAGGTTCCTCATAGAGACAATCCCCATGGCAAAAATGGTTAAAGGAAGTAAATACATCTGTTCCTGCCCATTTATAAGCTTCAAGTCCCTTTCTCAGACAACTACCCAGTCAGGTGATTTCAAATCCTGCCAGATGGCCATGGTCAGATCCAGATGGGATGCAGTGACATGGCCACACCATCCCTTTCTGACCATGCTGCTGAAGCAGCAGCCAGGGACTTAAGTCTCAAAGAAAGTAAGTATTTTTCCCCTCCCTACTACTGTGTGCTCAAAGGCACATCCCCTTTCCTCTCCTTTTCTCTCCCCTGCCATTACCCAGGGACAGCACCTGGTGGGGAGAGCAGTTCTTGCTCACTCCAGCTGGGCTGCATGGGAGCTATGCTAAGCCTGGGACCATGGCAGCAGCAGCAGCAGCAGTGGACAGACATGTTCCCCATCCCTGCCTTCTCCCCAGGATGTTTGCTGCCAGAGTAGTCACAGGAAGGGGTAACCTGCACTCTTGCCACTGTCACAGCTGCCATAGTCCCAGTGAGTGTAGTTCCCACACAGACCAGCTGGAGTGGTGGAGGCTCATCTCACTCTCATGACATCATCTAGCAGACAGGAGAGGATGGGGAACAGGGGAAGAGGTACAAAGATGGAAGGCAAGAAGAGGGGATGTGCCCCTGAGCATGGAGGGGAGGGAGGAGAGGGGCAGGGAATGATTACCTTCCTTGGTATTTAAGTCCTTGACTACTGCTCCTGCAGTGCTGTCTGCCTGCCCTAGCGGGGAAGAGCCAGGGAAGGAGGCTGGGAGCAGGGGTACAGCCACTGGTTCCTACAACTGCACCTCTGTTTGTAAAATCCTGGATCCATTTGTGCAAGTGTCTCTACTGCTAAAGCAGGCTCTTTGCTGACAACTCAGTCCCCATTGTTGGGGAGCTGGTTAGGTCATTTGTATTTGATTACTGGACTATTTTCATTTAATGTTTTGCTGCTGTGAGGTTTGTGGTCATTGAAGCTTCGACCCACCAGGGAAGTGAAAAGAAAACAGAATGATTAAAAAGCCGTTCATTCCAAATGTGAATGGCAACTTAGTAATGATGAATGCAGAGAGTTCCCCTTGCCCACATGAGCCTGGCACCCCAGAACGTAGGGGGTCTAGCAGGGAAGTGTGGCTCTAGAATGGACAGTGTGGCTTTTGAGAGAGGGGTTGAAAACCACAGAGATCTTGACAGGCCCCTAGAACTTGCAGCTTCCCTGGGAGTCACAAGCAGGGGGGCACACAGCACCCCCAACACCTGACAGGAGCAGATTCAAGGGATGCAGTGGGAGGCTGTACCCCCATTTTGAACCACATTGTGGGAGCATCAATCCCCAAAGCAGGTTAGAACCTTTCACCTTCCTTTCCCTCAGCAGCACATCCCCTCTCCTCTCCTCTCCTCTCCTCTCCCACCAGCTGTTGCCACTGTCCTTGGCTGATCAGAGAGGGTGCAGTGCTCCATAGCTGCTCTTGCTGGACTCCAGCTGGGCTCAGCTTGAACAGCAGCAGTGGGGAGGTTCCCCTCCCCACACCTGCTCCCAGGTGGCAGGGAATACAGTTGGGGGTGGACAAAGGGAAGGAACCCATCTGCTGCCACCACTGTTGCTCTTCCTGGCTGGAGTGGCTCTGGAGCTTCCCCCTCCTCGCCACACCTCCATCAGGTGATGATAGTAGGAACAGAAGCACAGGTGGGAAGAGGAGAGAGGGGAGAGGACATCTTGCTGATGAACAGAAAGGGAGTGGGTGCTGAGAACAGTGGGTGGGATTTTTACCTTATTTGGGGACTTAAAAATAGTCCCTACTTCAGGTCCCAAGTACAGTCTGCCCACCCCATAGGGTGGAGTCAGGATTTGGATCATAGAGTCCTGGCTGCATTCCAGAGGAGTGCATTGCCCTGCATGTGCTGGAGGGAGGGTGGTGAGGAGCATGGTGGTTTGGGAAGCTGGGAAGACTGACCAGACGCACTAAGCATAACATGCTTTTGGTTCCCTTGTTACATTGAACCAGTTCATGGAGCAGTGGCTCAAAATTGTACTTGATTTTTCCTAGCATGCTTTTGAAATAATCTAAGAAGTTTAAGCCATGTAGGTCTAGACTCTCAGGTTGCCTATACACATGCTCAGGGGCAGGGGCATTTTAATTAGAGTGGTTCCCAGAGAGCTGCTCTAATTAAAATGCTGTAGCATCATGTGTATTAAGTCTCTGAACATTTTAAAATGGCTGTGAGATACTTTAACTAAAGTTCCTTTGATGAGCTTTAGTTAAAGCACCCCAGTGGCCATTTTTAAACCCAGGGGACTTGTTCATGTGACGCTGTGGTGATTCTAGAGTATTCTAATTAGAATGTGGACCTGATTAATTGAGCCTGCTCTGATGCACTCTAATTGGAACGCATTGGGACGTGTGTATAGGCACCCTTGGGGTTTAAAGTGTATTTAGAACAGTCTATGTGTTTCAGCTGTCCTCCTCCCCCTTAAGTTTTGCTTATAGATGGTGAAGGAAATCATTACACAAAAGCCTCTGCAATATTTAATCCAAATTTCTAATCTAAAATGAAACTCTATGATGTTTAAGGCTTTTTTTGCAGCATTTCTGACCTACAGTAAACTTACCTCCTTCTTTCATGGGTATAATCTTTTGTTCACTGGGCTTATCTACCATGCAGCAGCAGCAAGGACTGAAGGATGGGGCTGAACCTGCCCCACTTATTCCATGTCCACTGGCATGCTCCAGATCTGGAATTACACCTCTGAGGTCACTAGGCTCATCTCCAGGCACTGAGGGCTCGAGAAGCACAATGCCAGTAGAATCTCCCAGGCAGGGATAGGTTATGGAGGGTGTCCTCAACCCCCTCTCCTCTGTGGTATACCAGTATAGTGGTGCAGGCAGAGCCACTAATGTGGGGCTTTGCTATTTAATAAAGGATTTCATCCTTTATCTAAAATTTTGCCCTGAAATTTATATCACAGTCTGTCTCTCATTATGTTCTTATGTGGTACTGAGCACAGTGGAATCTGCTTTCAATCAATGCAACTCTTTAGTACTTTAATTAATAACTAATAAGAACAAGGAGGAAGTCAGGGTTATTGATTTTTGGGGGACATCATATATTAGAATAAAAGATTTGCATATGTGCGTACATGTGCATACATACATACATACATACATGGACAGATCTAGAATTTTGAACTGGGGTTCAGATGATGTGGTGCATCATCACATATAAAACAAGACATATTTTTCTTCAGTTAAAAAAAAATACAAACAACTATAAAATGTACTAATACCCTAGGGGTCTATAACTGTATTTTTTGGTTTAAGATTGAGGCAAAAAAATTAAAACTTCATTGGAATAAAGGGCTGTGAAATATGAGCTTCATTACCAGGAGCAGGTAACAGCAGAATTGCAGAAAAAAGAATAGTTTGTTGGGCGGAAACATCAAGACCATTAAAAAGAAGGGGGAGAGGTTGTTAACACCAGTAGAATGAAGAGTTTAGAAGGGATCAGGTAGATTTTAATGAGCCATGGAGTCAATTGACTCACTCACCACTGCCTGACTAGAAATGCTGCTGCCACTGGCAGGCAGCTGGTTTTAAACTTTGGATGGAAGAGGAGGAATCAAAGGGAAGAGCAAATGCACCCCCCTCCCCCGGATTGACCCGTGTGTGTGTGTGTGTGTGTGTGTGTGTGTGTGTATAAACACACATCTATACCCCCACACACACGTATAAAAGATTGCTTAAATGATGTTTGCAAGAAAAAAAAAAAAGATTATTGGGGTATATAGAATAATGTTGATACTCTTTTTTTCTTGTCATAATCATGTAAAGTAATTGTACATTTCCAGATACATGTAGGCCAGGAAATGTGACCAAGTAGTCATTTAACTTATTAAAAAACATGTGATCCAAGGATCATTCCAAGAGTTGAAATTAGATTAGAGGCATATATGGAGAGGTGAACACAGGTCTGCATTTATGTGAATCTAGTGATCCTAAGACCATGTAGTGCTGGTGCTGAGGGCCTACAGATGATATTCTAGCTAAACTATAGGTGGGCGCATCTACATGAGGTGTTTATTGCCGAGTTGCCTAATTAGCTCCACACTAAATGTCTCAGCACCTATGTGTGTAGCCCTATTAGGGCACAGGAAACTAATAAACTCTGCAGCAGGTATTTACAAGTACTATCTTGCTGCAGAGTTTTTTTCACATGCAGCAGCACACATGTAGATGCTGAATCAGCTAGCTTGGGCACGAAGGTACTTCAGTGCGGGGGCTGCCTGCTTTGTAGCCCTGCAATGGTGTACCCTCATACCTCAGCCAGCCCCAGGCATGTTGAACCAGGTCAGAGCAGCCCCAGGCTGGCTGACTGACCCCCTGGGCTCGCTGCCCGCTGGAGCTGCAATATGCACCAGAGTTTATTCAAATCAATTGCACATGTATATGTTCCCAGCAAGTAGTGCAGCTGTACAAAACAATTAGGAGAAGCTACACATTATGTCCTGAGCTGGGAGCTGAAGCTAAAATTCCCATGCTCTCAACTTTCTGAAGGGTATTGCATTCATTCAGAGACCGTAAAATCTGACATCAGAAAATACTCAAGAGAGTAACAATAGTCTTATCAGACCAAATCAGTAATAAAATACTGATTTCATTGTAACTGGGGGCAAGTGACCTGTCTTTTGGGAACTAGTTGAAATTCAGGGCATTTTTCCCAACCCCTTCTACAACTAAAGAATATTACAGAATTAATTGCCACTTTTAAGAACTAATTTTTGTTTTTGTTTTTTTCCCCAGGATTCTGGCTTTAAAAAATTGTTTCATGCATAGCTAAAATCCATAATGCTTATATGCAATTACTGTAGTCACAGTGGATGATTTTCTGTTGCACATACTAAACATTATGTCAGTGAATATATCTACTGTCTTTCTTCCCTAGCTCCAAACTTCCTTTGCTAGATGAGCATATCCTGAGTTTATATTCTGGTAGAATCAAATTATTTTGTATGTTCTGAGTCCATTCCTGATGTAACCCAATCAATCTAATTGATTGGCATGCAGTATCTCTGAGCAATTGGTCCTGGTCTTAACAAATGCAAGTTTAGAATTACTGAACCACATCACCTTCCACTCATTAATATACCCCCTGAATATGAGAAATAAAAAGCATGATAGGCTCTTTAGGCCATTTCCCTAATATTTTTATCTAATTTAGGACTTACATAAAAATTATAGGCAGCCCAATTAATTCAGGAAAATTCTGCATACTTTGAATAGCTTGAGGCAATTCCTTTTTTTCCTTAATCATTAGCCTTCTCTAGCTTTCGTTGCTAGGCCTTTACAATTATGGAGCTCAAGATGAGCCAATGTGGGTTGTTTTAGAAAGATTCACATTAGTATCTCTGTGTTACACAAGTATCTCTGTGAGCTACAGACATCAGAGTTGCAGGTACCCAACAAATAGTCCAATATTGTTTGCAAAAAGGATGGTTCAAATTTTATAAACAAGTTTAACTTTTAAATAAAACTAATAGAATACTAATACCGTACCATACTAATGCTAAAACCATATATCTTATTCAGACGGCCTCCACTAACCTATCTCTGAGGTTGGTTCCCATCAGTATGTCTGCCCAGTGTGAGCTATGTGTGTGTTTATAGTCATGTTCAGTGTTGGTTTCCATTACTGAGTACATGCTTCTTTTGGCAGCAGTTTAGTGATAGACAATGCGTTTAATGAGGTTTCCTTGTATACAAATATAAGATGAGAGATTGTTTCCCTGTGCTGATTGCGGGGAAGAAAGCATGTCCTGTTTTTGAGTAAGTACAGTAACTCTTTTCTTCTGCCTTCCACCTACCATGTCCTTACTTCTTTTTGCAAGTGTGGCTATTATGATATGGCCAAGAAAGTGAGGAAGTTCTTGGAAACGCATCTCATTTCCTTCCCTGCTTCCATTCCTTGAGTTTAAGAGTGATCCATGGAGAGAGGATACATTCTGTTCAGGTATCTGTAGGAAACAGTTTACATCTATTGTGTGACTTGTCTCTCAGTTTAGTCAATGTCTTAACTAACTGTTTTTAAATAAAGTAGATTTGTTTTATTTTTTGCATTTTTGAAAAGACTGGAATCATCATATGGTATTTGATCTTCTCATAAATTTAATTTACTGACCACCTATGGTAGATTTCCAAGAAGAAAGCTAATGTGACCTCAGTGTATTTGTACAAAGTTTCCACTGGTCATTATGTGCAGTTTGTGATTTAATATATTTTTACTCTTCCTGTAACTACTTACATTTTTTAAAATTTAATTGTATCCATTTGGTACTTAGCAGTCCTTCAAAAGGCAAAGTTATTGGACCATTATCCAGCAGTGAATCATTATTTGCAGTATATCCAGAATGTATGGGTCTTGCTCTTTCAAAGTGTGAGGACTTCTTTGCATTTGGCCTTGTAAATGGTAGAATAGCTAGAACTTTACCCTAGATCATTTTAGTATTTCTATCTGATTTTTTACAGGCCCAATGGCCACACATTACACTTTTATTGGTATAAGTCATCAGAAATCAGTCTATACCCATAACAGAACAGAAGTTTGGCACATAGAGACTGGTTTAAAAATGGTGGAACCTCGTCTAAGATTTGCCTCCCCCTCCCCAATACACACACACACACACCACCACCAAAGGGTGAATGTGTGTTCTGTTCACTACCAATCTAAATTATGCCGCTTACATAAAACCAGGTAAGATCAATTCTGCCTTGGACTTTTTGTACATAGCCTTTGAGTTCTGCTATTTATGGTCCAGTTATATGGTGTACCTAATGAAGTGAAGGTGAATATATTGTGTGTATGTTTTTGGAAAGGATTTGTCTAACTCACCACTTTCACAATTAACAGTGATGCCTATCTCTGTTGGAGGGAATGTAGAGAATCATTACATCCTCCTGGCTAAGTAATTTAGCTCAAAGACAACATAAATGTTTTGCTGTGGTACATTCATTGCAAGATGCTTTTCCTGAAGTGTCTCTACACATCTTCATGCAAGTTAGGCTTACAGGTAAATAAATGCCATTTTACATAAAGCATGGGCAAAAAAGTAGAATATATTTTTGTCAGTTAGTGGCTTGGGAATTCTATTGGAGGGGTGCTGTGAGGTTGTTTGCATTTCTTGCATGTTTGTGATATGGGGCAAATTCTTGTGCCATTGGAGAGCCCCCCTTACCAATCTGTGAAGCCGGCTCAAAGTCTTTCTTCATTTCCTCTTGTAAAACTCAATTGTGACATGATGCCTATACAACCTAAGCTAGGCTAGGCCACTGATGCACTGTAATCATTGCTCAATATGTTGATCATAACCATGATATAGTTCTTCCCATGACATCTTTATTCATATTCACCTGTTGTTTCTCACCACATTCTTAGAATATAAACCCCAGATTTTCAATGATATTTCAAATTGCCACTGGAGTCAAAGGGAAAAGGATGCCTAAGTACCTTGAGTAGCTTGTTTTAGGTACTTCACAGTAAAGTCCACATATTTTGTACATGTTTTACTGTGTTTAATACATTGGGCACATGAGGGTATACTTCAGTGAAGTCAGTGTGAAGTCTTCAACTGATTTCAGTGAGATGAGAGCTCTTTCCCTTGTAATTTAGGGTACAGACAGACAGATATATGGCATTTAAACAATTGTAAATGCTGTTTAAACTGCAAGCTTCCAGACATTCAAGCTAATTTAGGATGGTTTAAACCACTTGGAACATTTCAAAAGTACACCTGGATGATCAGGTATTATTTTGAAATGGTTCTCCTTGAACTGCATTAGTGTTATCAATGTACACCAGGTTTTCTGTGATGAGAGTCTGGTCAGTCCTCCAGGCATCTCACACTGCACCGCTCCTCACTTCACACCCTCAGTGACCACAGGGTAAATGACTATGCTGGTACATAGCTAGAACTCTACTGCCCCACCATATACTGCCTCCGCTTGACTGGGTCTGCATCATCACAAATTGATTTGAGTTGGGGTGTTGGTCAGATGACTAGAGGGGGTGCATCTGCTTCTGGATTCCTGGGGTACTGGGTACTGGGTGGCAGGCAATGTCTCTGAAACTTTTAAACAGCATTTTCCTTAAAGCTGGTTCCAACTTTCATTCCATTGATGGCAACTGACCAGGCTTTGGGGCATTTCAGGCTGATTTGGGTTGGTGGGATAGCTACATGGGTAGCAGGGATACCCTGTTTCTGCATTCCCAGGAGTCTGCCCAATATCTCAGTATCTTTTAAACAGCACTTTTTGCCATTCCACTGATCAATTAATTCCATTTCCCATAATTTAGACCTTGGGCATCCCTCAAGAACAACCAGCATTCTGGAAACCCAGAGGCAGGGGTACCCACTTTGCCTACCTGCTCACCTATTGTTCCCTGCCCTCACCCTCCCACCCCAAATCAGCCCTGGATGCACCAAGGCCTGGTCAATTGTCATCAATTGAATGAAATTAATAAGTGGCTTGGGGAAAATGCTGTTTAAAAGTGGTGGAGACTTTAGATAGTCTCCGGAATACCCAGCTGTCCTGGAACCCAGAAACAGAGGTCCAGGCTACCTCTTACCAGCATACCTATGTACATCCTGGTACTCATGTGTACCAAGATGTGTACATCCTGGTACACATGAGTCAGAGACTTTAGACAGCCACCCAAAGCACCTTGGAAGGAAGAACAGTGGTCCAGGTAGCTCTTCCAACTGACTGGCCACTCCTTTATCCCTGAATCATCCTGTGATTCTCCAGTACACGGCCAAGAAATGAAGTAAATTGATGGCTTGGAGTAAATTGCTCTTTTTAAAAGCCACAAAAGTGCTGCCAGCCCCAGAGCACCCAGTTCTTGAGAACCCAGAATCAGAGGTCTTGGGCAACTCCTCCCCTCCACACACACACCTGGGTACCCCAGTCAGGGTATCACCATACAAATGTTGGTAAAGTGAAGGAATTAATCTTTAATGAACTCTGTTAGTGAGAAGAGGGCCTAGGAATTTGGACTTTTTCCCCCACTCAGGGAATACCTGGGAAACCTGGGCACTTGCCACTGAGAGCCATGCTGGGCTGGGTATTCACTACTGTTTCTTGGTGCCTAAAAGGTGACTGTTTTACTTCAAATCCTTGTCCGTGTACCCACAGCCATCTGTAAACTGGGACAATTATGAGCTGCTTCCCACAGTGGCGACACGTAGGGGGTGCATGGAGGTGCCCGTGCACCCCCTGAGAGCACCAGGGCACACCCTGACTGGCTGCACTTGCTGTTTAGGTGATGGGCAGGGGGGGCAGGCAGACACACTGGTGCCACCCTTGCAAGCACTAGCCAGAGAGTGGGAGCATTGTGGTACTTCCAGAAGCTGCTGCACCCACTTCTGGAAGCAGTCACAATGATTGGCTGCCTCGTGATCAGCCACAGGGGACCCCCACCCCCGGTCAGCGAGATTGGCTGCAGGGGACCCCCCCCCCCCATCGCTGACTGGTCTCTGGGGGCCAGGTGCCCTCCCCGCCCCCCCCCCAACTAAGGTGGCAGCAGTTGCCAATGGCTTCTAAATTGGTAACATTCTTGTTCAGTTCAGGTGTTATGTCTGTCCAGACCCTCACACCTCACACTTCTGATCCAACTATGAGGTCCTGGATGACTGGAAAAGAGCCAACATGATCCCTATCTACAAGCAAGGGAGGAGGGATGAGCCAGGGAACTATAGAACAATCAGTCTTATGTCCTTCCCTGGAAAAATCCTGGAGAAAATTGTCAAGGAATCCATTAATGCCAGACTAACAGAAAGCAAGCTTCTGAATGCCAGCCAACATGGCTTTGTGACTGGCAGGTCTTGCCTGACCAACCTCATCTTCTTCTATGACCAGGTAACATATGCCGTGGACAAGTGAGACGATGTAGACGTCATTTATCTGGACTTCAAGAAGACCTTTGACCTAGTTTCCCATGGTGTCCTCATGGTTAAGCTGGGGAACTGTGGCCTAGATCATCATACCATCTGATGGCTAGGCAACTGGCTATGGGATTGGACCCAAAGAGTACTAGTTGAAGGGAGCAAATCAACATGGCGCAGTGTTACCAATGGAGTCCCTCAGGGCTCAGTACTCGGGCCAGTGCTCTTTAACATTTTCATCATTGATCTAGATTCAGGAGTCAGATGTGAACTGGCCAAGTTTGCGGACGATACCAAATTATGGGGAAGGGCCATCACACCGTAGGACAGACTGGGGATACAGGCCAACTTGGACACACTCTCAAAGTGGGCCGACCAAAACCAGATGGCCTTTAATACAGAGAAGTGCAAAATGCTGCACCTCAGTAGGAAGAAACCTCAGCATATTTACAGGCTTGGCAGTGCAACGCTTGCTAGCACCATGACTGAAAGGGACCGGGGGGGGAGGGAGGGGGTCTTGATTGAGCACAAGATGAATATGAGCCACCAAAGTGATGCAGTGGCGGGCAAAGCTAACCAAACTCTGGTGTGCATCCACCAATGCAGCTCAAGTGGAACCAGGGAAGTCATCCTCCTACTTTACTCAGCCCTTTTGAGACTGCAGCTGGAGTACTGTATCCAGTATTGGGCCCCCCACTTCAGGAAGGATGTGGAGAAGCTTGGGAGAGTCCAGAGGAGAGCCACTCATATGATCCAAGGCCTGGAGGGAAGGCCGTACGAGGAGAGGCTGAGGGATTTGGGACTCTTCAGTCTGGAGAAGAGAAGGCTCGAGGGGACTTGGTGGCAGCCTACAACTTCGTAAGAGGGGTACATTAGGAGCTGGGAGAACAGCCGTTCTCCAGGGCTCCCCAAGGGATAACAAAGGTCTAATAGCCATAAACTCCAGGAAGGCCGATTTAGGCTAGATATTAGAAAAAAGTTATTTACAGTGCACGTGTCCAGGGTCAGGAACAAACTCCCCCCAGAAGTGGTGGAAGCACCTACTCTGGACTCCTTCAAAAAACAGCTGGATTTATTTCTTACTGGGGTCACTTGATCCCAGCTGATTTTCCACCTATGGTGGGGTGGGCTGGACCCGATGATCTCTTGAGGTCCCTTCCAGTCCCTAATGTCTATGAAATCTATGAAACTACACTCATAGCACAAAGCAAAACATATGTCTAGGATTTTCCAAACTGATTAATTACCCAACTGCTGGGTACAAACTGTGAGACTCTAAAGAAGCCTGATTTTCAGAGAGGACTTGGCACTTCTGAAAATTGGAGCATATTAAATTGGTTTTTCAAAACCAGTGAAAACAACATTTACCCTCTGGAAAATGATGCAAACAAACAAAAACAGAAATGTGCTATTTTGTGAAACTATTCCTTCAGAATTTTTAAACAGAATGGCTTCTGGTTTGTGTTACAATTCGGAAAAGCTGTGCCACCTTTTAAGATAATCAATTAACCCCTTTTTCCAGGAATCAATTGCTTTAACAGATTAAACTCCATTGACATAGGCCATAATGATGGGAAAAATGAAGCCTCTTACTAAAAGGAGCGACTGAAAGTCAGTAGTCAGCAAATGTTTCCAACAAGTATCTGATAGTTTAATTGCTTATTTACTGGAAGCAGTCTATGCATGGAGATAAAGATAATTTACTGTAAAGTTGAATCAACAAAAGAAAAAAAAATCTCACTCATGTATCTCACCCAGATCATAGTTCTCTTTAGATTTGATGAGATCTAGTTCAGTACAGGAAGAAGAAGAACACAAGGGCCCAGCCCCACCTGCAGTGTCTCTGCTTACCAGCAAATACAGGCTGGCGCCTCTGTGCACTCCGAACAATGCAAGGATGAGCAGGCAAGAATCAGGCCAGATGCTCTACCTTCCACTTTGCTGCAGACACAGAGCAGACATGACACCACTGGGGAGCAACTTGCACTTAAAGCAGCAGCCTGACCTAACTTCATTCAACCAGGCAGGGTATTTGTCTTCTTGTCTAGCAACTCCTTCCCACATCTCCTTAGTCTAGCTTGGTTCTGCATTAGCCCCAACGAAGAACTTGCCATACAAGCAAAAATAATTAAAGAGATGACAACATATAAAGAAAACTTCAGCAAACATCTATTTTGACAAAGTAGCTGTAGCATACTCAAGGTGGGTATTCTACACTAAGCCTATAAAACACTGTCACTTGTTCTGCTAATATTGAATATATTTCATATAAAATTAATTAAATGTTAAACCCTCTTGAATGCAACTGAAAAACACATAGAGACATTTTGGAGTCAGCTCCTCATATCCATCAGCCATCCCATATATCTCTGAAAAGCTTTTCTAACACTTTTCATATATTCAAGGTCCAATTCTATTTCCATTAAAGTCAACATAAGTGCTTGAGTGACCGGGCATAAAATTAGGTCAAATCCTGTCAACATTTTTGTGCAAATGGTGTCACTGCCCATTAATGAGACTGTATGTATGAAGAAGGCAAGCAGGAGTTGATTTTATGTCCCCTGTGCCAGGGGTTCTTATAGCTTTCTTTTAGGCATGTTCACGTCCAGTATATTTTATTTTTAGGGGATGTCTTCTTGGCTCTCTGTACATATGCCTTTGTATTGGAACAGGATATACAAAGAATTGGTTTTGTGGCTGATTATAGTTCACTGGCCATTTTTATGGGAGTCAGAAGATGTTTACCTGGAAAGTTTTGTATCAAATAAGCAAAAGTGACATCTGCTCTGCTGGAAGTTTTTATGTGCTACAGAACTAACACACTGATATTTCATGACTCTTTATTTGGTATCTGTTAACATCTTTGTGTCTAAAAGTATTATTTACACAATGAAGGGAAAGGAAGCAAAACATCTGATGCACTTATCTTATGTCTTCCCACTAGCTTTATTCAGGGTAGATTGTATAGGAGAATGCACCTGGGAAACCCTTGCGGGCACTTCATGTGAGTTAGTACAATGTGCATTCTGTCTACAAACACTCAGCTTAAAGGCAAACCTTTAGGAGATATTAGTACCAAAAATAGGATGTCTGCCTCTATCCCTGGAAGAACCAAGTCCCAACTATCTGCTTCACATACATGTAAGCTAAGCAGAATTCTGATCCAAATATAGCAATTTCTTAAGGTATATTAACAGAGTGGTCAGCACAGGAAAATGGGGAACTTTCAACATGACAGTTATACTTTACAAATTTTCTGATCACTCTGGAAAAAAATAAAGAGAATAGAAAATAGAGTTTCTGAATATTAAGTGGGGGGTTGGAAAAGAAATAGAGAGATACAATGAGTAGAGAAAATCACAAGCCTGTAAGTGACAATTAGAAAGGCCTTGACAAGCATTAACTATCAGAGTACCACTTTTGTTTCCATTAAGTCTAATGTGGTTGTCATGAAACCCCTTCCTTAAGTATGAATATTTTTTATTTCTTTCCTACACATGGAGGAAGGATGGTTTCATGTTTATGTCTGAGCTGGGCGTGTTAGAGGATGTGGGTTTCATTTCTGGGTCCCAGAATGACCACAGACAAATTATGTACTATCTCTATACTTCTATTGCTCAGCTGGAAAATGACATTGTACTACTTTCTCTCACTCTGTCTCTCTGGCTTATTAATAGTTTAAGCACTTCAGGGCAAGGACTGCCACTTCCAATTATATGATGTCTTGTGCTGTCTTGATTGGACCCTTTAGCTGCTTACAACAACAACCACATCAACAACAACAATAATAGTAATACAATCATGATGGTCTGTATACCACTGAAGTTCACTTAAAAGTGGAAATTCACAGAATGACATAAGGCCAGCTCAGCTTCTCACCATCTAGTATAAAATATAATTTTATCAGTGCCAAGTTCAGATGCTGCAAAAATTACAATATTTGGGCAATTATTTCTCAAAAATAAATTGCTAAACATATTGTACCAAATCAGACTTGAAGTGTTTATAAATGTGCCATTTAGCAAACATCTGTTCATTATTCTGCTTGCATAGGGAAAATGAAAGGGAAGAGGAAAAAAACAGCCAGCAAAACGATGATTTTTGTAATTTGCACTAGGTTGCAAAAAAAATGTGCTAAACCAGGACACAGGGCCTGATCTAAAGCCAACTGAAATCCACGGAACGCTTCCTTAGTCTTCAGTGCACTCTTTATCTGGCCTACGTAATCTAATTATAAATTTCATTTGAATCTATTCATTTCGTTAAACAAGACAGAGCCAAACCCTGAGTTTCTTAATATTTTTTACTTAGTTCCCACTAAGGCAAGCTCCTACTGATGAAGGGTTTCGCCCCAGAGTTGAGCCATACCAAGAAAATATGTAGAGAAAAAAAGGGATAATGGCAGGTAGAATGACCCTTTTAAATTAAATTTAATAACAGTTCAGTATAACAGCTTACATACCTCTGCAGGCATATTGTTAAAGAGCTCTTTAGCAGGCTTTAACATTTCCAACATCTATTTAACTTGCATCAAAATACAATAAAATGTTGTGGCAGGTATGCACGCACACACACAGTAATGATACACTAGTGGTCTTTGAGATGAATGGAAAATCAACATAGATCTTAAAATAGACTCTTAATGAGCAGTAATCCATCTGCTTTTGCTGGGAACCTGGCTGCAGGAGTCTCATTTGAAATATGGGGAATCCCTAGTTGAAAGCTCTGTTCTACTTCCATGTTATTAGTCTACATGTCGTGTTTCTTTTCAACTATACTAAATATGGGGGAAATGTAAATGCTAAAGGTATTCTTGCCGTTTTAGAGATACTGTAATATGTTTACTCCCGGTGGGTGGTGGTGCCAAGTGTCAGGGCTTCTACAGCTTTAATGTTGTATTAATGGTTGGCTGAGTCTTAATGCAGAAAGCTTTCCCTAGAAACACTGAAGTCACACACACAGAGGCAGTAAGGCAGTAAGTAACCTTGCCATTTGAGACTGATGCATAAGAGAGTAAATTTTTCCTTCAAAATGTACCAGTATAGTTAGCTTACATAAATTCATAAGCAAATTGAAAACAAATGAAACTTTCCCACTGCTTCTTGACAGCCATTTAAAACAATACACATAGATGGAAACAGGGCACAGTCCTCAAGGGCTTGAACTCTCCTCTCCGTAGACGTTACAACACCAAGTATGACTTTGCATGGCACAGAGGGCAGAGATTTAGCTCTGTTGAAGTAATCATGGGCAATACTGTTTTTTTCATTTGTTTCGCAATTACACCTAGGGGCCCAATCATTGGCCAGAACCTCATTGGCAAGGGGCTATACAAACATAGAATGAACATTACACATTTGCACTATTCATCCAGAAGGAGCCTAGTGCCCTTCTGCAACAAAAGGCATTTCTGTTCTGTAACAGCTTGATGGTGATTGGGCATACCTCAGTTTGCCTGTCTTGACTGTATACAGTTGTGTACTGAATTGAAATGGGTTCACTTTTATCCTGCACTGGAGGAAGTCAGCATACTGATTTTTGTACAGAATTGTCAGGCCTTGTGTGACACAGGCCATCAGGAATTGAGTGGGGCTAATTACCTACAGACAAAACAAACCAATGAATTCACCAAGAGGAAGGCATAGAGGCAACAAGGGATGTGGTGATATAAATACCTGATCTCAGAGTCCAAGGAACTGTAGGACTTGCTTTCCCTAGATGCATGCCAGAGCCCTCATAGGGGAGCACTCAGAGGGTGAATGCAAAGTATGCAACGTTTGAGGACGGGGCTAAGCAAGAACTCCTGAGAAACCCATGAAATCCTCAGGGATTGCTTCTGTGTTGATACTCACTGTAGTTAAATATAGCCACTCTTCATCTAAGACTGGGTGTGTTAATAAAATCCCCCAATGGTAGCTTGCACCATATTTATCTACAGATTGGGAAATAGAGAGAAAGAGAGCTAGCACAAAGGAATCAGCTGCTCAGTGATCTTGTCATATTATTCCTCTAGAGAATTAACTGCGAAGGGGGATTTTTCCAAGTTGTATTTAAATTGCCAATTGTCTGCTGGAGGACAGAGGTTAGTGAGCAGGAAGTCAGACTGCTTCTTGCTGAGGCTAAAACAGGGAAAAAAAGGATCTTAGTGAGTTGTTATACACATGTATTTATTGATTTGGCTACTGACTCACTTTACATGCAGCATTGATTCAGCTGGGTATGTGCCACTTTGGAACTGCATGTTTCATAATTTCCCCAAAATCACTGACCTTTGCAGACAAGGCCTGTTGGTTCACTGCACAGATTGTGCATTTGATATGTGTGCTGTTTCTGCTGTGCTTTTTGGATTTTAGTCCAAACTATATGTTTCCTGTTAAATGCAGTCTTGTGTAGCTAGCCACACTGACTGTTTTGTAGATTCTACGAAGATTGTGACTGCACTGAGACCCGTGGTTGACCTGAGCGCATTTTCTGGATTGTGCTCCTTTGTACAGGAATAAGGGAACTATTCAAAGAATCTTGAGGCAGATTTAATCAACTTGCTGACGTCAGAAGGTCCCTTTAGTTTTGGGTTGTTTTTTTTTTGCAGCTAATGACAGGAGTTAAAAAGTCAAATTATACAGTGAAGTACCTGTGATAACCTTAAACTGATTTGCACAGAGTATTAGCCTGTTAGTTTAGTCTATGCCAATGTCCCATCTCAAATGGCAGTTTCTGAATGAGTGGTATTTGTATATTGTTCCCTGTATACAGTCTCCCCCATGTAGCATGACAAAGTGGGGGCAATTGGGGCACAAGCCCTGGGCACCAACCCGGAGAAGGACGAGAAAGTACAGTGAACCTACATTGCAGGGATGGGTGCACTGGTACCCATTCCTTCCCCCCGCCCCAAACAAAAAAAACCCCCAAACCACCAGACAGTGCCACAGGAGCAGCAGGAAACCTTTTTTAAGTTCTCCAGTATGTAAAGCTTCCCTCCCTTGTCCCATTCTCTCCATGCTCAGTGGCACATTCCCTCCCCTCCACTCCCTGCAAAACACCTCAGTCAAAAAAAAAAACTTCAAAACAAATACTGTAACTCCCATGTCACAAAAGTATGCAGTCGAATATGGCAGGGAATATTTTATAAGACTATGATACATGCCTCATACACTTAAACTCACCACACACTTAAAGCATAGATTGATAGATGCAGACAACCCCAGGGAGGTGCACTTCCAGCCTACTCCTAAAGACCCCCAAGGTAGGGGTAAAACGATCATATAAAGCAAGCCATGCCATGCTTTAATGATTTATTAATAAAGCTTTTTTAAAATGAATCTTAATAGAAGGCATTGTCAAGTGGTAAGTGTTTTAGATATTAAGAATTTTCTCTTATTCAAACCATTTCTTATATGTTGGCAGCTGATTTGTTATAATCTTTGCCCTATAATCTTTAAGTGGACCAAGGCACCTGCCAGAATACCTCAGCAACTTCCTAGCCAATGTTGAGTTATTTTAATTCATTTTCTTTACTATCTGCCCTGAGAAAGAATTAGAAAATAGCCCTTCAGACAGTCACAGTTTCTCTTTTGCTCCTCCTGAATAGGCTGGTAGTTGCTGTGCCCATTTTCCATAGCAGTAAAGACATCATAACTCACATAGGTGGTAAAAGTGTTCATTGTGTGCTTTTGACTATGAACGTAGTATGTTCTGGGGCCTGGCAATCTCTGCAGTGAAAGCCTACTGCTGTTCCTGTGGCTCGTCACACAATAGCCTGAAGAGAATCCTGGGCCACGTCCACACCAGCGCGGAAGTTTGTTTCCCCGGGGACAAGAAGCAGTGGCACAAGGTGTCCCCAGGTGGCATAGGGGAGTCTGGGGCCAGCAACTGTGCTGGCCCCATGGCCTTACCTGGGGTCCTGGGAGCTGGGAAAGCTTCAGTCATAGATGGTGCTTCTGCAGCTGGGAGCCTGACCAGCAGCTGGAGCATGGCTCTGGCTGACCAGTCTCAAGTTTTGGGTAGTGCATACTGCCACCATGTGTACCACACTGCTTTTTTTCTGTGTGGCCTTTTTTGACTACAGGATCTCTAGGGGGTCACTTCCCCTCCCCCCAAGTCGCAAGGTAGCAGCACGGGGAATGCCTGAATGTGCAGCGTATGCCGCACAGCTGCGCTCATCTGGATGCGGCCCTAGGTGGCAGAGCTATTGGCCCACATGGATCATTCATTAGGAAGAGCAATTTTGTCACAAGTGACAACTAGGAATGGCTCATAAAATGTATGTGACAATATATTTACATATTTATTAAGTTTCTCTTCCTCCATGGGACAGTGCTCAAAGGGCCCCAGTATAGAGTTGGAAATGTACAGCACAATTTAAGGACAAATTATAGTCAAGTGCAGTGGGGTGTGTTGCAAGGCTTTATTGATTAATATCTGATAAAAGTCTCTGGGGGTCTTGAGTGAAAGGAGCTGTACCTGTAGCCATCCTGCATTGTTTTGTTACTCTAGTATAACCCTTCACTACCATCAGAAATTAGCTTGCACTTTTACTATCTGGATTCAGCACTAAAATTAAGAGTACCCAGCTAAAGTAGAATATCAATTCAGAACTTGTCTTTTGTCTTTGTTTCTTTAGCAGAGTAGACTTCATTCCTATCTTAGGTTGTATTCTCTTCAGGGTATCCCAGTGGATGGTGGAGCAATAGAGACTGTGGAAAAAGGAACATCAGTCTGCATTAAAAATGAGTGAATCTTATGATGTTCCCATTCACCAAATACAGTTTCCAGTTGACAATGAATCATATATCACTTTCATTAAGTTACATGGCAGATTAGTTATAATCTATAGATTTATAGGCAACACTTTCACAGACTCTGACTCGGATGGGAGATTTTTTTTTGATTGATGATTTAATACCACTTTGCCATCTGAAATTAAGAAAATAAATTGGCTATAAATTTTATATGAAAGTGAAAGAAAACTGTAACAGAAACAAGATATGTATACACAAACACACATGTATTGTCCATGTAATGATAAATACAGAGGAACAAATTCAATATTGTGGCATAACCTATCATTTTACTACCCAGCTTGCAACTTCTATTTATTCAGGCAGTCTGTATGTAATAATGATGCCATTAGGGTTAAAGAAGGATTTGTGTTGGCTATTTAATGACAAAATAATTACTGGTAGGTCAGTAATAAAGTAGGAAATACTTTCTTCCTTTTTTGGCAACAATTCTTATGTATGTTATGGTCATGTATAAAGGCCATGTCCCAGTCCATCATATATACTTCCATGCTCTCATTCCCATATATCTGAGTGCCTCACAATCATTAGCGTATCTTCATACCACCAAGGTAAGGAAGGAACATGCTATTATGGCTATTGGTGACCTAACTGAGAGGCTAAGGTCTAAATCCACAAAACTGTCTACAGTGTTGGCATTTTATTCCAACATTTCTGTTAAATTTAGGGACCCCCTAATACTCCATTTATTTGCAGCCTAATTCCTTAAGTGTCCAAAGACCTTCAGCACCCAAGGTTCTTCATGTGGAACACAGGAAACTAGAATGAAGGTTGGGGCTATGTACATGTGTCTTCAATTGTCCAATAGCCTAGGTGATTTTTAAGCTTCTCAGATTTGGTATACTAGATTGAATACTGGTCTTCCATGCAGAGGCATAGCAAGCCCCTTCAGTGCCTGGGACGGGACAAGTTTGAGGGCGATTATACCAACCATTGGAGACCAGGAGTGGCTAGTGATGGAAAGGGAAGGGGAACAAAGTCTTACCTTCCCCAAATGTGAGCAGTGAAGGTACTGCTGCTGCAGCTGTACTAGCATTGGCTGGGGTAGGAGCAGCTTTGTACACCCCATCTGCTTCTTCCCTTCATCCCCATATGGTCTTGGAGGTAGGGCTACACCTCCTGTGCAAAGACTTCACAGAAGGGAAGCACCATTCTTCTCAGCCCTCTCAGCCTCCCCACCCCAAGACACAATGCTGGATATGGAGCTGTGCCTGCCTGGGCAACATGGGGCTGCCCCTGCTGTAGCAAAGGCTCCCAGGCAGGTATTCTGAACCCCCTACAGTAGTCAGCACCTAGGGCTGGTGCCCATTTGCTCCCTCCACCCTCCTGCGAGTTGTGCTACTATTCTCATGTCCCAGAAGAGTGCTCAAAACAGTATTCCTTTTTTTTTAAACAAGTAATTAAATATTACTCATCAAGGCACTGACTATTGGCCAGGTTAGGGCACTCAACTGGAAGGGAGACCATATTCAAGTTACTGTTCTAATGAATATTAGGTACCTAGGCATTGAATAATAGGCATTGAAGTTAGGTGCCTACCTATCCTTAAGGAGATTAGGCCTCAGTTTTTCCTACTGGTTAGTTTAGATGGCTCCCCATTCAGCTTGCAGGCTTCTGTGATTGCCGTTCTTAGTCGCCTAACTCAAGAGGATACCCCTCACATTGCAAGGCCAATGTTCTTTTGTGGATTTAGCTCCAAGCAACTACCAGATTTGTATGAAAAGGCAGCGATGCAGCAGGACTGAGGGCAGGGTTCCTGACTGCCTTACCCTATTAGGACGCTTGTCCACATAACACGGTTCTGTTGTTCAAGGCAAGGCCTAAGAATGTCTCTTAAACTGATTTAACGTTTTTTGTAGGGCTCCTGACTAGACCATAGCTTAAACCAGGCTCATTGTTACACCCTAGATTATATTCTTTCCTTTTGAAAAAAAAATAGAAGGAAAATAATTGGGGAAATGTCAGGTATGTCTTCAGTTGCAGCCTTGAAGAAAATCTTTTCTACTTAATAGGAGAAAAGAGAAGTAAATCTAAGTCAAGATTGAGAGACCTATACATGCCAGAAGTTGCCAGCACCTTTTCAGGAGGAAACAATCATTAATGAAGGCAGAATTGAGACTCAAAAAATGCATTTACAAACCAATGCCACTGAAAAAAACAAGGCAGTAAGAGATCAAATGTTACCACAACTAGACTATGAAATTCTCTGAACCGTGGACTGATAGCTGATGTGTATGGAGGGCCTAACAATGGGACTGGTAATTCCAATGGATCTATATCAGCATGACTGTAACACCCGTACTGCTACTACTAATAACAATACATGCTCTGCTGTTTGAGCCCTTTTTAAAAAATAAATCTCTTTTAAAGTGTTTACACTAACAAGTAGGGAGTTCACTGAAAGAGGAGGCTAATCATGAGGTCTCTGCTTTCTGCTTCTATGGCCTCCTGCAGAAATCCTGCTTGGCGAATAGGTCCAAACAAAAAGAAAACAGTTACCTGAAAAGGATACAATTGAAGCACCCTGCTTGGAACTTGCAGGGAAGGCCACGCATTAGAAGAGATGGCACCAAAAAGCCAGTAAGTATGCACATGTTAACATCGAAGCCTTGTGAGGTACGCTGAAGCACTGTATCTAAGGCTTAGTAAAGGCAGCAGGAGCAGTAAGGTTGGGTTCAGAAAGCACCGTAGTTTCTAGCAGGCTAAAGAACTAGAAGCAACTTTACTTTGAAACAGCACCTCTGACTCCAACAGCAGGGTCACTGTAGAGTACCTGTGGTTATATACCAATGCGGTACTTAAGTATTAACAAGGAAAAATGTTATCTGTTCCTCACAGGCACTAGCTGGATGTTGAGTAATTCTGTGTTACACAATATTGTCAACACTAAGAATTCAAAAAGCTTGAGTCAGGATGTCAGGTCTTCATCCTCCAACAATTGTAGGATTGACTAAGAAATCTTGTCATCGTTTAAAAAAAAATCTTATATGTATGCCCAATTCCCTCGGTATAATACGCGCGCGCACGCACGCACGCACGCACGCACGCACTCACACAGAGTTTCTTTTCCCTTCCTTTTTTAGCTTTTAATGCATTTTGGGTATATTCTTGGAAGTTCTATGGGATAGAAACATATTTTAGATTGAAATTTCAGCTGCCCATATAATATATAACTGGATGAGCTGAGGGTTCATGAGAAACAAATACAGAAAACTTTCCAAAAAAAAATCTGAAGAATAGGCAGTGTTGTTTACTGAACAGCAGTCTCTATTACTTTGTTGCTTTTGCTTTTACTCCATATCAGATGATTACACTAGTCTTCAGTACGTTTCACCTGTAGTACTGCATTGATGCAAACTAAATGAATTCAGATACTGGATGATTTTTTTTTTTCCCAGTGGATTCACATAGCTGTAATGCAAACAAATTCTGGGAGAGTGAATCTGCATATCTCACAAAAGTAATACAATTGCAATGCCCATAGTCTACTTGCAAAGCAATATGCATTATGTGGAACATAAGGATAGAGGACCATAAAAAAGAAATGTTTCTCTAGGGGATATCAACAAAAGGTCATATACATGCAATGATATCCTCTCTTGTTATTATTGTTCCTGTATATTATTAGTACGGTGTTCAACTGAACAGCTTTGTAGCTATACTAGTTTACACCTGCAATGTCTGCTCAATTTTGCTGAGCCTTATGAGACTTATGTGTACTCATTCTCCAGTATCTTGCACCTGGTATTATTATTTATACTTACGTTTAAGAAGAGGTGGAAATGCACACCTATACTGTGAGGCTTTGGCTGCTGCTTTTCCCTAGTGTAAGCAATGAACATGTGCAAAGAGTGCAGAATCAAGCTGTGGAAAATGTAGGAAAACACTCAGAAAAACACAACTCTCCATGGGTGGTTGTAAACATACACTCCTCAATTTTTTAAACTTGTCTACTCTGCAGTGCCCAGGAAATTTAAGTCAAAGCAAATAATAGTGTGAAGACAATGCATGTAAATGAATGACTCTTTTTTCCCCATTCTGATTCCTGGTAAAGAGCAAAATAGCCTTCAATGGTAAGTTAAACGACTTAATGTTTAAAACACGTAATTTGTACACATTGGTTTCATTCTTTTTTGTTTCCTAACCCACTGATCTTTATACACATGCTGCAGGTATGATGCACAGGAAATCTGCCGGTGGCAGTCTCACAAGTCCTTGCTGTTTCCTGGCTTTTCTGTACCATACACTCTCTTTCTTGAGACAAACGTAGCAGGAGAAAAGCAAGTAGTCTGTAGATGTTGCACAAGGAAAGCTGGTATAAATTGTAATCTATGCTGGGAAATAAGAAGCAAAATGGGGGGAGAGCTTTGTGCTAGCTACAACATATAGCATAGGGATGGGGCGAGGGAATCTTATTTAGTTCAGGTTGCTTGAACATCAATAATAGTCTATTGGTGTAAGTTAGCTGAGCAAGTTTTCACATGCTACAAACAGAGCCAAGCGCCTGTATGGCAGTATGGGATCCTGGGCTACACAAAAGTTGCTCTCTCTAGGCATTTTTTTTTCCTGAAGTGGCAGCTTTTGCACAGCTTTATACCACTTTGGCATCTCCACTGTGCCTGGGTGTTTGGCTCCAGCCATGCTAAGGATGGTCTGTGTTGCACAAACTAGCCATAATTGAGGCAAAGAATCAGAACCAAAATTTCTAGCATAGCATTAACTGGGCAGGATTGTTTGCTGAATCCATAGGTGGTTTTCATTAGCTTTCTTGGACTATATTCTTGTTAATTGATATAGATTTCCTTTGTGCATTTACAATTCCAGTCCCTGGATTGCCCTTTCTGGGAAACTGTGGGACTGGGCAAGTAGCGTTGTGAGTGCATTTGGAATACAGGGCCTGTTGTGCCATCCAACAGGACAGCTGCATCATCAGAAGTGCAGCGCTCTTGTCAGAAAAGATCAGCAGAGTGGGACACCATGGGGGAAGTTAGAAAGAGTGGCTTTGGAAACCGCTTAGTTTTGAGAAGAGCTCCTTTTATTGAGACTGGCTCTTAGTGGGATTTAAAAACAGCCATCGCTGATGATTATATGCTGTTACTGGAGACTGAGAACCTGCTGTTGTTGGTAATAAGAGCTGCTGTCCTCAATATGTGAGCTGCTGTTCTCTGGCACTGAGAATTGCTGTTGTCAAGGAGAATTGCTGCTGCTCAAGAATGAAAATCACTATTCCATTGGATTAAGCACTACCGCTGCTGCTGTTTCTGTTACGTGACTTTTGTGCTGCTATTGCCAATGGGCAATGCATCTTGGTTTGACTGAGTCTGGACAGCTAAATTTTGCTCTGTCAGTTTTGAAAATATAATTTCATGCTGTGAAGTTACTAATTTTCCTGACACATGAGGGAGGACTTAGTTCCACCGGGCTTTTTATTTCATTTCTGAGGTTGAATAATTTTTTATAATTTTATTCAAAGTACAGCCATAAAAGGCCAGTTTCTGAGTAAACTAAATCTTCCATTCAAGGGAGCAGGAGAGACAAAGTATCCACCATCTTCATCCACAACTTCATTAATTAGGTGCATCTTAGCACCAGATGCTGGGGAATGCTCACAAGTTGCATGCCACATGGTACCATGAGGGGATAATAGGTAAGGAGAGAAAGGAATGGTTGAAAACCAGGTAGAAACATTTGTCTGCTCCGTCTCCCTGTCCTGTGTTTTCTTCCAGGGATGACTAGATGTATGAGGTGAGTATTCTGAAGCCCTGGAAGGAATATTTTAAATTCTACCCATTTCCCCACCTCTGATCAGGCACCCTCCCCAGTCTGTGCTCTACCCAGGGCTCTCCCACTAGGCAGAAGCATGATCTCATTCTAAATTAATACATACACATATCTTTAGAAATTAATGGGCATACATATTTATTCAGACCCACATAATACTTGCTAGTGAAGACTATTTGACTAACAGCTGTTCTCCACATACACATTGCTACTAGCCAAACAAGAAAGACAGAGGGAAAAAAAAAGAAATTAGTTCTAAGCACATTTTTCACTAGATGCAGAAATTAGCTGGAGTCTGGTGTTAATGTGAGTTTCCTTACAGTTAAACAAATAACTCACCCATATTGCTCTTGAAAAGACATTCAAAGAGAAAATGTTTGGATGGAAGATTTTACAAATAATTATTTGTTTTCTTGAAAGACAGGCTATGCAATCTAAGCAAATAGAAACAGCAATCTTAAAATAGCAAATATTGTTTCTATTTGTATTGCTTCATCAGCTAAACTACTTTATGATACTTTTTTTATCAGAGACATTCAAATCAAGGAAATGATTTTTAATACTAGGGCAGAAATTAATTTCATGCATCCGCTAGCAAATGCCTACTATCAAGAACTGAGTAAACAAACATTTGCACATCTGCTCGTGTTATATGAAAACAGAATATAAAATTATGGAGGGAGTTGGGCCTTCTTTTTTAACAGTGTATTATGCTGTTTGGGAGACATGTCATTAACAATGGCTCTAGCTAGCAAGATATAACCATGCATTTCTGCTCTGAGGATGGGGAGAAGGAAAGTGTAATAGCTAAGAATGTAGCAATAGATGTCTCCTATGCTTCCTTTCAAACTGCTGGTTTTGGGCAATGCTTTAAAACCTTAAAAAGACTATTTACATCGATTACATAGTTTCTAGGACAGGTGTAGTAGAGGGTGGATTCTTCCATAATGTTCCCTAGTTTCCACATTAGCAGAATAATGCAGCATGTGAGATGCTGAGATTGATTTTCCTTCCTTTGTTGGCTCATTATCTTATCAGCAGAGGGTGACAGGAGGAGTCAGCGCTGGTCAGATCATCAGAACATCAGATCAATGCTAACTACACTACCTACAGCCATTTGGATTTCTTTCTAGAAAGGATACCATATTGAATGGTATCCAGTTTTGATACGTATGTTCTCCCCACCAAAATACATCCAGGTTGTTTATGTAGCATATGCATGAAGGAGAGAATGGGTGAGAAGACCATTGTTCTTTCTACTTTGAATGTCTTGGGGCCTTTCCATTCCTTCCTGTGGAATGGAGGAAAGCACTGGTTCTTGAGGACTGTTAATGCATTCCTATGAGACCTTACCCAGTATTCACTAAAATTAAGTGAAGTCCTTTAAATTGCAGAAATGGACTATGACAAAAAGCCTTCATGGGGCACTTCTTTGACCCAAGTGACATATTCCAGTGTTTCATTCCTTGGGGGAAATGGAGAGGGAAGACTTTTAAAATAGAACTAGTAAAGAAGTTTTTGAAGAGTGTTGGGGACAACTTCCTAGTGCAAGTGTTGGAGAAGCCAACTAGCAGCCATGCTCTTCTTGACCTGCTGCTTACAAATAGGGAAGATTTGGTAGGGAATATAGTAGTGGATGGTAACTTGGGAAGCAGCAACCATGAGATGATTGAGTTCAGGATCCTGAGGAAATGAAGGAAGGAGAGCAGCACAGTAAGGACCCTGAACTTCAGAAAAGCAGACTTTGACTCCCTCCGGGAACTGATGGGCATGATCCCCTGGAAGGCCGGTCTGCGTGGGAAAGAAGTCCAGGCAGGCAGGTTGTATTTTAAAGAACCCTTACTGAGGGCATAGAAAGGAACCATCATGATGTGCAGGAAGACTAGCAAGTATGGCAGAAGGCCAGCTTGGCTTAGCAAGGAATTCTTCAGCGAGCTAAAACACAAAAAGGAAGCTTACAAGAAGTGGAAACTTGGACAGATGACTAGGGAGGAGTATAAGAGCATTGCTCAGGCATGCAGGCATGAAATCAGGAAGGCCAAAGCACAATTAGAGTTGCAGCTAACAAGGGATGTGAAGGGTAATAAGAAGGGTTTCTACAAGTATGTCAGCAACAAGAGGAGAGTATATCAGCAACCTGGCAGCACAGTTTGGGGAAGAGGTGAGCAGCCAACAGTGGCAAAAGAACAGGTTAGGGACTATTTAGAGAAGCTGGGCATATACAAGTCCATGGGGCTGGACAGGATGCACCCAAGGGTGCTAAGGGAGTTGACCTTGAAGTAAAAAGGACAGTGGAGGGCACTAAAAATGGTTAAGGAGCTGGGGCACATGACTTCTGAGAAGAGGCTGAGGGAACTGGGTTTATTTAGTCTGGAAAAGAGAAGACAGAGAAGATTTAATAGCAGCTTTCAACTACCTGACAGGTGTTTCTAAAGAGAATGGAGCTGGACTGCTCTCAGTGGAATCAGATGGCAGAACAAAGTGAAATGGTCTCATTTGCAGGAAGGGAAGTTGAGATTAGATATTAGGAAGAATTTTCTCACTACGAAGGTAGTAAAGCACTAGAACAGGTTACCCAGAGTGTGGTAAGATCTCCATCCTTGGAGGTTTTTAAGACCCCACTAGACAAATCGTTGGGTGGGACGATCTAGTTGGGGATCCTGCTTTGAACAGGGGCTTTGACTAGCTGACCTCCTGATGTCCTTTCCAACCCTAATTTTCTATGATTCCATGAAGAAGTAGTAAGTAATATGTGGAACAGATATTAACAGTTCCTCAACGAGCATTGAGGTTCTGCTTCTTATTTTGTACTCCAGTAAAATTCAGAATACTGAGAATAAGCTTCAAGGAGATCAGGCTGCCCTTGTCAGATGAATCTAACTCATTAATGTTACTGGTGGTGGCAAGGAAAATCCAGCATGAGAAGAGACTCTAAAGTTATGTCATTAACTTGTTGGTTGTTAATGGACTGAATGTGTTTTGTTGTTGTTTGCAAAGTGTGCAGCCCTGTCTTAAATAGAAAGTGATAAAAATGTCAGTATCTGTTATTCTAAATCCACATGTCTAGGTCACATACTCCTATTTTAACATTTGGGGCTGGAAAATGTTTTAACATTTGAGGCTGGCCAGTTCAGGACTCCCACAATTGGTCCAGTGCTATAAAACAGGCTAGTAGGATATGGTCTCTAGAGAAGATGCTGTGTAGTTGCACTATGAGCTGAAATGGTGTAAAGTAAATGTCCCGGTTCTGCAACTTTCTGCCTTGTGAAGCCTTGTTACTGATCATCCACGTGTTTCATTTGTGTATGTTGCCAAGAAGCAGAAAGCGTTTGAACATCGATATACGAAGGACTGTATCGGACATTCTACATTGTTGCTTTGAAGAAATATGTTTAAAATCACTCTACAATTTGTGTTTAAAAGGTGTAGCTTATATCAAAGCATTGGTGTACATAAAAACGTTGTGCTATTTTTCTCCTTGACAGTGATTGGAACTAATTAGTGACACCTCATTCTCTATCTGAGGTATGCTTTAACACATTATACAATCTCAAGAGTCCTAATAAGAACATATTGTAGTCTGTGCTCCAGCAAAGGGATAAGATGAAATGCAGATAAGGTATTGGAAGGATAGCTGTAGTTAGGTCCCTACTATACAGCTTATAGTAGGGAAAAGTAAATAAATCAAAAGCAATGAAATATAGGATAATGTACAGTATGGAGGATGGGGCTGTTGGTTTATTTTATAAATATCAAAGAAGGGAAAGTGAGAAAATATTTTTTAATATGACAAAGAATAGAATTAATATTTATAGCTCTTACAGAGGCATCCAAGTTCTGGATGATTTGGTTTTGTAGTAAACAGCATGTATCAACCTATAAAAGCACTCAAAATAATTAAAAATGGGGTTATCCACCTAATTTGTTTTTTAAAACACAGCAGTAACAAAGATTAGCAACACATTCTGTTTCACTGTTAATAGCAAGGGGTAAAACCATGATCCCAGGAATCAATGAGACCATGTCATTATACTGTATTTACTCAAATGCAAGACAACTCTAAATTTAAGCTGACCCTCAATAATTAAATACTATACATGGAAAATTTATAATCATATTTAAATTTTCCATTATAGAGACTAATCATTAGAGTGTCATCTTAAATTTGTCCCAACCGCCACTGCAGTAGGTAAAGGAATAATGATGGGGCAGATGGTAAGGGCCCAGCATTGAGGGACAGATGGTGTGGAGGAGGACACAGGGACACAATAAGGGGAGGCAATGGAGCAGACTGCTTGCCCCCTGCCTCTTGCCTCCCCCGCCCCCAAATTTCCCCTCCACCTTGTGCTTGCCTTTGGCATCCTTGGTCCCCTTGCCACTTTATCTTGGAATCAAGTATACAATATACATGGTATTTAATCATGTCAGGATTTTATTAAGTACATTTCTGTTGTAGAGCTTGATCTAAAGTCAATGGAAATTCTTGCACTAACTGTAAGGGGTTTAATTTAAGGCTTTTATATGGCAGGAACTTAACACATAACTACAGCTTTTGGCATTTTGCACATTTTGGGATTCAGCCTTGCGTTCACTACCCTACTGGACAAGCAGTAGCTGGGCATTGCATTTACCTTGCATTTAATGTTCACTGTATAAAATGGATAAAAAGCAATGGGAAACTTCCTGGTCCATTGGGCCCTGGCTAAGAGTTAGGGCCCCTCTCTGGGCAACACTGTCACGCTGAGACATAAAACCTCTGAACCATAAAACCACCTGACTTCCAACTGGGGCAACTTCAAGAGGTGAGTCAACCAGGAGTTTGGTCTAGACCTGGCCACCTAGCCTGAGTCTCAGCCATTGGAGCATTTTGCAGGGAACCAGGAGGTAGAGGTTAGGATCCCTTCATGGGGATTGGGGAGAGGGCTAAAACCTGGATCTCCTGCTTTTTGGGAAAATGTTCTTACTTGGTTGTTGGGCTAAAAGATGATGAGGTCCATTTTACTTCTGGTGCATAGGCATTCAGTGTGATTTTATTTTACCACGGGAGGAAAGAGAATCCTAAATGATGTGTAAGTGCAAAAATCAGTTATGTAGCCACTTAGGCACATGAAAGGTAAATAGCATCTGGCCCTGTGTTGAGCTTGAGATGTTGTGGGTCCTCCAGTGTAATGCAATGGGACACAGTGGCAGAACCTCTCATGGAGCAGAGAAGGCATTTTGCCATGGCTGCAGAGGCATGAGTTCAAGCTCTGCTCGGATGAATCAGCTCTTAATGGGCATCTGGTCATTCAGGCTGGGGAGACAAACGTGACCAGATGTGGTACTATTGACTTCCTTGTATGTCTATAGTTACAGGAATCAGTGCATTGGCAGTAATGCCAGTTAAAGGCTTACTATGTTCAGGTAAACCTTTGATGTTTTTTATACAGAGCAAAGCAGTGCTCAAGCTAGTTCAGAAACTGGAAGCAATATGGCCACATGAGCCTGGTCCAATGCCTGGACTACTGGTTCTGATGAGAAGCATGGCTTAGCCTAACAGTAAGACCACACTAATGAAACTGTAGTTATAGGTTTTCTTGGTGCTCTATACTGCATGGAGCAACAAGCAGGCTGATTTCTGAGGGGCTAAACATCCTCAGCTCCCAGTGGTTTCAAAGGGAAAGTAGAATTCTGTGTACTTCCAAGGATCACCCTGAAACATTTTTAAAGCAACACTAAATAAACTTGTTGTTTGGTGCCTCTGCCTGGAACAAATTTGCATTTCAGCTATACCTATGCAGGTCTCAGAGAAGATAAAAAAAAAAAGTGGCAGAACAAATCTTCCAAATTAAAAGGATCCAAATCTTAATAAGGAGAAAGAGTGTAAGACACAAATCATCTGAATTAAAAAAAACCTGACTCTCAGGATAGGTGAAACAGAGCATGGAGTAAATCTCCTCAAATAAAATACCAGCACTCTAGAGGATTAGTTGCATGCTCTATTTCCTTCCCATAAATGTGCCTCAGGGTGATGGGCAATCGCCCTTATTCACTGTTAGTGAAGGTGTGCTATCTTGGTGATGCAGATATAGTCAATCATCATAAACCTGTTGAACTAGGTACTTTAAATTGTAGTTGCCTATTAAAGATTTCTAAATGATCAGCGGGTGGAAAATAATGAATTTCGCATTGCAGTATTCCACTGGACAAAAATGGTGATGTTTTAATTAATTTGGAGCTAGCACAGCACATGGCAGCTGCAGATCACGTAGTTAAGGTGTCTTCATTTTGCTACTAACAATGTAATTTAGGGATAGATTGTAATCTTACAGTTTGCCCAACATGGTGTTACAAAAGACAGCTTTCTGTGCCTCAGATTTACAATGCACTCCCTTCACTCAGGAGGAATGTAATCTGTGCCAGTCTTTCTAGGTGCAGATTACTTCTCTGCTCCATGCCAGTTTGGTTGTCCTAATAGGTGAGGGGGAGGCAGAGGCTACTCTCTGCTTACATTAAATCTCTACCCCCATGCTCAGGGAGAATAGTTCAGCAGAAATAGCTGCTACTCTCCCTCTCACCTGCAATTCGAATAGCAAAGTGAGAACTGTAGTTTTACATTATTTGTTTATGAGAGATTACCAGTATTTGCTATAGAATTAGATCAAAAGAAGTTGTTTAAAAAAGACATCAGGAAAGGCAAAGTGATTACTTAATTTTAAGGCATGTGTCTTCAAACAATAACCAGGTTCAAAGCAATGAAGATGTCTCCATTCCAGCATGGGTAACAGGTTCCCTCCTTCCCCCCTCCCCAAAACTAAGAATTTGGAGATTAAAAGTGAGTGATCTGTTAAAAGTCTGCTTTACACAGAGGAAAGGGGAAGTAGTTAGCAACTGCCAGATGACTGGAGGACCAAGAAAGAAAGTGTTAGTAGCAAGCAAGCAAGCAAGCTGTGAAGTGCCTCGAAAGGAAAGCACTAAGGCCTGGGGGAACGCCAAGCATTAGTAAGACCATACAAACATAAACCCCTTCTTTTATTTTTAAATACAATTGTTTAAAGTGTGCTGAATCTTTTTGACCAAGGTTTTGTTTTCAAGAGGTTGCTTCTATATCACTTCTGATCATTCTGTCCACAGGCTCCCAAAGAAGGTCATGAAAGGTTCAAGCCCATTGCACCTACTACAGTTGGTCATGGGGAGGGGAGTTAAACTACTGAACCAGTTGAATCACATGATCTTATATCAAAGACAGTGGGGTATCAACCTGCTACTTGGAAAAAAGAGACTCAGTAAAGCAGACTGCCTAAAAAGCCTGACTGTTAGTACGAGGGAAGAGGAGGGCACCTTACACAGCCCTAATTTCTTGCATGAGTCTACAAAACAACCTTAAATATTTATTCCTAGACAAAAAGAAAAAGCATGTTGAAATGCAGTTAAGCTTGAGTGTACCCATTAATAGCTTAAGGATAAAAAGCATTGCAGGGATTTTACAATTTTCCCAGAACCAAGTATTACAAACAAGGAAGTTCAGAGTTAATTTTACACTGAAAATTATTCTATGTTAAGGTACAAATGTCACAGCTAAGGGGTCATACAACTGCAAGGTTGTTACCCGGTGGTCAAAAAACAGCCATATTAACTTGCTGTTTTATTGCTTGCCAGCCCAAATTAGATTTTATAACATATTTCTAACAAGCTTTTCATTCCCTTTCTCTCTCCCCCCTCCTCCCTCCCCCATACCTCCCAGCATTACAGCAGCTACTATTTCACCAAGGCCTTGCCGTGTAAAAAGAAAAGCATCATTTGTAAGGTTTAAAGGAAAACAACACAGTGAAATAAACTGATTCCTAAAGAATAGTATACTTTTTCATTTTTAAATAATTATGGAGTAAATTCCAACTATCTACTTTTGCACTTCAACCCATCGTTAGCTTTGAAATCCTTTTCCTCCACCTTAGCTGTAATTCAAGTCAAGCAGATGGTAACTGCTGAAGTAAAGGCCATTCTGGAGTGTTAGCTCTCAAGCATTTCTGAAAAAGAAGTGTGACTGGCATCTTATAATGCCATTTATAATGAACAGAGGGAAAAAAAATTCAATCTCTCTTCAGTATATGAACACATTTTCCACTTACATAATAGTTGTCAAGATGTAAAAATGTGCATCAGTGAATATCACAACCTTATTTTCTCTTAGTATGTTGAAAAAGAGAACTGGAGGAGCAGTTGTTTTGCGTTCATTATGTTTAAAATGTCACACCTATTTCTATGTGAGACTTGTTTTGCTGGAGAGTGACCGATTATGCCCTTAATATTTTAATGGTTCAAGAACACTTGTATTTTCTTGCCATCAACATATTCTCCAAGATGATTATCAATGCTACATTTATGCAGAACTTCTTTATCGTAAGTCACTAGATGCTTTACAATATAGAAGTAAGAAAGCGTTGTTGCTAAGCGGTATTAATATAGGAGTACAACCTCCAGCTGCTCCCTGTCAAGTCATTGAATGAAGCTAGTATAACCGTATTCTTTTTAAATCATTGCCTCTAGTCATTTAGACCTAATTTGGGGAGGGACGGTGGCATTTCTGTGAACAGCTTAGTAAGAATTGCATCAGGTAGGTGCAGCGTTTTCCAGAAATCAGGGAAATGCTTCAACCAAAGTGAAAAATATGGAAGTTAATTGATGTTTTTCTTATTTATGGCACTTTTTATTGCCTCTCTTACAGTAGAGAAAGTTGAGTGAACAAGTTCATGGAACCCAAGCTGTCTTCTCTGTCTTGCCATCTTAAAATTGTGCTTCCTAATAATATACTGTTTGTGTAGATTTGTAGACCCATTTTTAGGTGCAAAAAACAAAAAACAAAAAAACAACAACAAAAATTAAGCTTCAGGATGCCCAATGATTCTCCCTCAGTTAACTGAATAATACTTGACACAGCATAAACCTAAGGCAGTGCAAATACAGCCTTGTTTTTAGAGGATACTATATTGCAATGAAAAAGGAAACCAGGGGCTTGATACTGCCCTAATAGTCACTGAAAGTGATAAGCAAGAATAATTTTAAATATTTCAGACAGGTCCTCACTTACTATAAATCAGTATAGGACCTTTGACTTCAATGAAACCATGCCATTTTTTGCCAGGAAAAGATCTTGCCCCCAGAACCATTGAAGTCAAAGGCATGAGGCCTCAAATTTCTTCACATAGTCTCTTATTCTGGCTCTATTTTATTACATAGTCTTTGAACAATTTTCTGGTTTGTATTTAAAAAATGCTAAATCCTGAGATTTAAAGAAGAATAACTGAATAGTTGGAGGTAATGATCTTGTATAGCAGAATTAATTGCTATTTTAATGGTAAAATAAATGTCTTTGATAAATAAGGTTGAAAGATAGGAATTATAGGAGGCATCAATATATTATCTGTGACTATCTAAGCTTTGACTTTACTGCAGAGTAATTAAGCATGTCCAGAATCTAAATGATTTTGTTTCATAAAGGTTTTTGGAATAGAGTTCATCTTCTTTCTCAAAAAATACGTTATACTTGGGAAAGTAAAAGGGAAGAGTATAATTGACTTTGGGAAGAAAATAAGTCTTATAGTATAAATGAACTTAATTGTTGACTGAAATGGCAACAGTTTAGACATTTAATTTAAGCCAAGCCAATGTTGCAATGTTGCAATGCAAAAACTATTATCTTATTTTAGTGAATATATATTTGAACAGTTAAGTTTAATGGTAGTTTAATGACTTACTTTTAGAAAAGTGGATTGCACATTACAGAAAGTGTTTGCTTACAGAGCACTTAAGCTCTTCATCCCTCTCTGTTTTTAACTTACATAAAGTTATTATTGATCAACACTTTCTATCTCTGCAAGGTTCTTATCTGGCTTTATCTTTTCAGGCAAAACACCAATGGATTTTCTACAAGATTTTTGTCTTTGTGGGGAAATCAGAATCATGCCCCATACTGTCATTATCTGTTGATGGAAGCACAAACTAAAAGGGAATGAGGAGAAGATTGCAGAATTAATGAAAAAAAAAATAAGAAAAATAAAATTGATTTGCAAAGAGTAAACTTTCCAAATAATTGAACATGCAAGTTAGATCAGCTTTTGAGGAGGACAGAACTTATGTAACTAGGATTTATATAACATGTAATCCAAGCTGACACTGACTTTCCTAGCATTACAAGGGCCATTCTATACTGTTCTTGAACAATGTCTACAGTGTACAAAGCACAGCATGCTTTCCTTTCAGCAGAAACAGACTTCTTACCCAAGTTATTTTATTAACAAATAATTAAATAACTTAGGTGAAAAATCTGTTTCTGTTATTATTGGGCCTGAAATTAAAAGAATGTCATCTCATTGCGTTTGAATTCTCCTCAATCCTTCTTGCAGTTTCCCAAGGCAGCAAGTTAGTACAGAAACTTGTTCCAACCCCATGTTTACTTTTTGGATCCCCTTTGAGAGGTTAGTGCCAAAAAGCAACTGCTAGTGTTTAGTACTGTCCTGCACCACTGGTTTTGTCATTTGAGGATTGAAATGAATTTTCCTCTTTCTGGCCTCTGTACATATAGTGTGCTCTGTGTACATCAAGGCCTCAGAGTGTATGTAGTAAAATTAGCAGAACTGAGTCCAAAAGTAGAGCATGGCAAAAAAAAATAATAATTCAACTATTGATAAAAAAAATGACTCTTGAGTTTCTTGAGAATCTTTACTGGAGCACTGTCATGCTCCCTCAGACTTATCCCTTGCAGCCACTTTATATGTAAAGGCAAGGTTGGGATTGAAAACTGATGGGCAATAGGGGCTGCAGAACCTCCCCTGTTTCTCTTATACTCACTCAAAAATGTTACTGCTGTTTCATCACTGTTGCTTCGCATGTCTTTATAAATAAAACCTTATTCCTATATGCTCACCTGTTACATCCTGACTAATCAATCCAGTGAGTGATGAGAAGACCTATTTCAAATGTAATGATTTTCATAGTGCATCAGCATAAATTTAGGGCTTACTTCAAATCATGTTGTGAGAAAAGCTATAAATTAGTCCGTGAGAAAAATATCACTCAACTAAAGGGGAGCAGGATCGAGTCTTTAATCAGTTATAACAGAGACATTTTCAGCCAAAGAGCTTAATCTAACTCAGGCAATTTGAAAGGACCTAGGGAAATCATCTAGTCCTACCCCATACTCAAGGAAGGATCGTGCCTGTCTAAAACATCCGAGACAAATGTTTGTCTAATCTTAGATAATTTCACGGATAGAGATTCCACAGCATTCCTAGGTAATCAGCCCCAGTGCATCATCACCCGTATAGTTAGAAAAAATATTCTTAATATCTAACCTAAATACTACTAGTCCTGTCCCCTTCACTCTCCTCTACTTTCCTACCAAATCTTATTTAGCCCCAGTTTACTTGCCCAGAAATATAGAGTATGTTAGTAGTAGGATTTTGCTACTACTCCAGAGGCATGAGTGCTAACAGTACTGTGAGTTAACTGATCATTCAGGCTAGGAAATCAAAGGCTGGGTCTGATGCTGGTCATATCACTTACTTTTGTGCTGTTGCTTAGGAAGCTGGTGTGTATCATAACCCCACTAGCTCAATGGACTACTTCCATTGAATGAACTTTTCCTTGTTTTCAGAAATCCACCTCTACGGATTAAAGGATTTTTAAGCAGGTGCTCAAGTGCTTTTCTGAACCAAGGCTTTAACATGTAGGTAAACAGAATATTTTATAATCTCAGTTTCCCAGAATAGTCTTTCAGTTTATTTTAGTCTATTTGGTTATGTGTTCTTGCCCCTATCTGACCAATAGTAATAGGATTTTTAAATTAGATGACCAAATAGCACGTGCATTATTTAAAAAGACAGCAGTTGGAGAAAATCTTGGCTCCCTATAAATTAACATTAAAGCTCCCATTTCCATGCAAATATTGAAATCATGCCTATATTATTTTATCTTTAGACAAGCAGATAAATAAATAAACTATTTTCTGATTTTAAAAAGTTTCTTTTTAGTGGTGTTATTGTCTGTCTGCAGTGGACGGAAGTCACTCTCTCCTGCAGCTCCAGGTATGCAGTGCACATTCTCCTGCAGTTCCAGGTATGCAGTGCACATACTCTTCCAGGGACTGGTTAGTGCTACTGGCATTGTAGCCTTAAAATTGTCAGCCAAAAGGACCTTTTTCTCATGTAAGAACTAGGGCTTTGTTCCAATGTTCATTGTCAACAATGCAAGTATTACCATTGACTTGAATGGGTTGTGGATTATATCTGAAATGCATAGTAACACTAGTCTCCTGAAGAAAAGTATTTTGTGCTCCAGAGCTTGCCTAGCATCTCTCCCAACATATGCATTTGGTCCAGTAAAAGGTAAACTCTTGCTTCTTGGATATGTCTTTGACCATCAAGGATAAAACATTGTGACCCTACATTCTAGCTATACAAGACAATGAGGCAGAGAGAAGCTAAGCTTCCCACAAAGCACAGAGCCTAGTCATAACCAGAGTCACAATTTCACAATAAGTCTGAGGATACATATAGACACTGAACTGCAAGCAGATTAATTGCAGTTAATCTAGTTGAAACACAAAGTGTGCAATCCTTCATGGCACTTCAGATGGATTAAACATGGCCAGCATGGAGCAAATGTTATCCTCCTGGCACGAGAAATAATCCACCTCCCCATGAAGTTCATTTGACTGAAGTAACATCTGTCCACCTTCCTATGTTAATGTAGTTGACCTCCAGTGTTTCCATCCCTTGCCCCCTTCGGGGAGAGACTGGATGGCTCAGCTGGACTCCACTTCTCTGGCTGAGTCACAGAGCAAACACCTCCCTCCGTCATCTGGAAAAGAGCTTCTCTCTGCAGCACTGAGGCTAAGATACTGTCAATTCTGATCAGGTGGGGGAAGTGATCCACTAGCACTGCCCCCCAGCCTGTCCCTGCACCCCTCGTCCTGCAGTTCCCTGACCCCATCTCCACCAGGCCTTCACAGCCCTGCGCCTGCAGCCCAGCATGCAAGCATAGGCTTTGATGTGCTGCAAAGGGGAGTGGGGGAGGGATTCCCTCTTTGTGGCACATTGGGACTTGAGTTATTTGAAGTAAGTAGTAGAGGGGTACAGCCCCAGTAAACCCCACTTCCACTGCAGCCAGTGCCCCAGCTCTGACCTAGGTGGCCAGCTGCCTGTGGCCAAAGCCCCTGCACCGAGGCCAAAATACTAGCTTCAAAAGACATCAGCCCCACTCTGAGTCTGCTGTCTGACAGATGAGGGAGGGAGTTTTACTGAGAAGCGGGGACATGATCCCTTTGCACCACCAATCAGTAAACCCTGACATGTGCGCTGAGCTTCTGACACCTGTCTCTAGGCAGACAGAGGAGCTGACAAAGGATGCTGGGATGCATGCTTTGGGGTCCCCTGGCTGAGTTCTGTCCTCAATACAGACTGTCTGCAGAGCATCCAGATACTAGCCCTTTGCATCCTGGTACAACATTAAGACGTTTGAAACCCAGCCCGTTGTAACTAAGCTGCTCAACTTCACTGGTTGCTTTAAATGCTTGTATGTCCCCTAAAATTAAGTCATTTGGAAAATTTCAGAGAAGAGAATACATTCTGGTCATTTGGAATCAAGTACATTGAATACCTGAGCAGAAAGAGGGTATTTTGGTAGCTCATTGGTGAAGGTTGTGTCTGAAGGTTATATCTGTGAAACAAAGCAAAACTAAGGGAGGTGCAATTAATATTTTGGGATACTGTAGTAAGAATCTGAGTCATGCATTATGTATGGCATGGTAATTTTCATTTGCATAGCAGTCATGCTTGGTTCAAAACCTTATCAAGAAGTTGATTGTATTTATTAAGGTTTAATTATATACCTCCTTAATTATTTATTTATTGAGGTTTGATAGGTACTACATTACAAAATTGCTACTTGTTAATCCTTGTTGCATATTTTATGTAAAAATTAGTTATAAATGTTTTAGGCAATTTAATTCTGAATGTGGACTAGCTGGAGCTGATTTGAGACTGGAAATGCCATCTCATGAAAGCCTTCAATGTGCAAAGTGTTTTTTTTATTCTGATTCAGAATGAAGATCAAATATTTTAGATGTTTTTGCACAACTGGATTTTAAAAAAAAACATTTCTTCTCAGAACAAAATGTTCAGTTTTTAGATTCAGGTCTTCCTCTCTTTTTCTTGCTAGTTAAAAGCCTTGGAACTTTCATCGAAAACTTCATTAAAATTGGTAAATCTCCATACATTTTTTGTTTGACCAACGGCATATTTCAATAAAAATATTCTCAGTCTAAACATACTTGAAATAGGCTAATGATAATCTTAATTTACAGCATGTTGAAATATTGCTAGTGTATACAAAATTAATTCATTTTAACAGTCCAGTAAGCATAATATTAAAGCCTTGACATCAGTATATGAGACAACTACTGCCTGCTTTCTCCATCTACAGTCACCTCAAGTACCTTTTGCTTTAATTATCCACTTATAACATACCGCACCCAAATGTTGGAATATCTTTCCTTTAGGATTTTAGCTGTCTGTTGGAGTATCCTTTTCTGTGTATTGCTGCACCAATCAGGTGCTTATCCAGAACATTAAGACTTACCTGAGACATTGACAGGACACATTTTTCATGGCCTTTTTCTGTTTGAGAACAACTTTTCTGATCATTGAGTGATATAGTGATAGAAAGGATAGAAATTCAGGGATTTTTTAATTTTTTTCAAATGTCCATATTGGAAGGCCAAAGACAAAGCATTAAGTCTTTTTTACAAAATACATTTTCCTGGAGTAATATTCCATCACATCTCCAATATCCAAAATCCTTATAGGCTGAAGTTCTCCAATACCAGTGGTCGTTATATTTCTTCCTGGTTTAGGAAGATTCTGATTACACTTCCTTAATCCTGCATGACCTCATATGATGCAAGAGGCATTTCTGCAGGAAAAACACTGTGGAGGTGACTGTGCATCTCCACAAATGCCACTTTATATCACCACAGCGATATCATTGACAAAAGTCAGCAATATCTACTTTTGAGATGAGGAGAGCTGGGTATTTTTTTCTTCCTGATAATGTCTAGTAAATTCACCAATAAATGTCGTTTCAGAAGTGCTTGTTGAATTTGGACCCATTTTGATTAATAGTTGTCAGAAGAATAGGGGAATGATTTTTTTTTAAATGGCAAAACAGTTCAGTTTGACATTTCTATAATGATGAGATATTTTTGCATCTTTGAAACAAAGCTTTTCAGTTTTTCAGCTCAACTTTCTCAACTTCTTATCTTGAAATGGCTTTTTTATTTAAATATGGAAGTACATTTATTTTATTCATTTAAATATGGAAGTGCACTTACGAATCAATCAATTGGACTGTAAAATTTGCATGAAGGTTTACTACAAATTCTTCAGACTGTGCACAGAACTGACAACCAGAGTCTCACCTGTTGTACATCAGCATAGCCTCACTGACTTTTGGGGGAATTATTCATCCTATTGAAACCAGTTGTAAACTCCAGCAGGGGTTAGTGGGGGCAGTATTTCCCGCACTGGCTCCAGTTAAGCTATTTTGATTTCTATTACTTGAGAATCTGGCTCTGAAATATTCCCCCTTTTTGTTGCCACATGTAAAACAAAAGCATAAGCTATTTTTTAAGGCCAGGCTGTAATATCAAATGCTGAGCAAACAATGTTCAGTTATTTTGTGATATCTACTACCTAAATCAAATCCTGAGAGTTGTGCTTGTTTATTGCAGGTTACATGTGGAATGGATTTGGGAAAACCATGAGTACATACTTAAATATTTATGTTTTTCTATAGGTCCAACTTCATTTTAAGGTACCAGCCAATAAGTTATCAACCCATGGTTGCTCATTTCAAAGACTGGTTCCATGTTAATATGAAATGTTTATTTTAAAATATTATTTAACATAACGGAATAAAACCAGAAATGATCCTCCTACCATTTCCAATGGTTGTATTGATATTGGAACCAATCTAAATTCATATACATTGTAAAACAGATTATAGATAACTATAACACAGAAATGGATAAGAATGATAGAATTCTGCATGTCCAATAAAGACCGGTTTGGTAAGAATTGATAGAAATTCAAGTGACTTCATCTAAAATAAAGTGAGACTGTTATTCTCAGAAAGCATTCTGAGAAGGAAGAGGATTTGTCGTTATCTTGGAACAAATACAAACTTGCTGCTTTGGGATAATATTAGCTATGTAGTACAATTCCTATATTCTTATAGCACAGTAAAACTGGGCTCCAAACTCTAAAGGTGTTGTTTTAGGAAAACCATGGTGTACTATATAAATTCCAGCTTAGTATTCATGACACAGGAGCAACATCAACAACATTTTAAAATAATTGATTTAATTTTATGTAATACATAAGCAGCTATGTAATTGCATAAAATGGAAATGATTATTTGGCAACTTAAAATAGGTGTAAGGTTTTGAAAATATGTAAATTAGTCAGGCCAGTTTGCTTGTCAACTTGGATAACAGGGCTATGCCATAATGAAGTATTCTTAAAATGTATTACTTTCACAGTAACAGCACAATCAAGGAGAGCAAAGGCTAGCCAAGTGGCATTAATCACTAGGTTAATAGAAACATTCCCCAGGAGAGACATGAAAGGTAGGTTGTAGATCTAAAGAGGTGAGACTACAGGAGCTACCAAGTTAATTCATGTAGTTTTAGTATAACCCTTCCTTTGATTAGTTGAACTAAGCCTTCACTTAGGGTAACATAAAGGTGATATTTTTGGTGATAAAACTCCTCAATTTTTCCTGTTTAATAATGGTCATGAGGTTTCTTTACAGAGAGGTTTGGCCTTCTATAAAAATGTTGTGTTGATAATGAAAGAGTTGCAAAAGCATGAATGAGGAATAGTGAATGTACTCTGGAAAGATGGGGCCATATGCAGTTTACTATATGACATTCCTCTTTTTGAGAGTCAACTGAAATGACATTTTTTTAAAATTATATCTTTTATTGTTTCTAATAGAAATGAGATCAAAACCTGGTCTCAACATGTTTAATTTTTTAGGTATAATAGAGTCACAACTTATGAAGATATATTGTAAAATAGTTTGAACATCAAGATTTATATTATGAACATTAAAATAAAATAAAATAAAATAAAATAAAAATTAGTGGGAGAAAAAAGTCATTGTTTTGCACACACCACTTCACTGCCCTCTTCAGCTATAATTCTTTCCACTCTGAATATTACTGCCACACACTATGATCAGAACTTGAAAAATATCAAAACGGTGTAAAATCCTGATCAACTTAAAGCAATGGCAAAACGTACCTTGATTTGACAGGTGCCAGAATTTCATCAGTAGGAATTATTAAACTTCTTTTTACCTCCAAAATCCTAGTTGTAAATGGTAAAAAGCACTATTCAAGGAGGGCAACTGTTAAAAATACCATAATTCTAAGTCCAGGCATATATTGGATAGTTCAAAGTACAGGCATATTGGAGTGCCCTCTTCAAAAGCAATAGTCAGGGAGACACAAACTACATTCTGCTAAAGCAGAAGAATCATCAATCTGTGGTTTGGGACTAGTGTGATTGAGAAGAAAATGTTAGGGCTGTGCAAAGGTTCAGGTGGAGATTGCCCCCTGCCCAGCAGCACCCGCTGAGCTGGGGCTTTTTTTTCCTCAAGTGCTGGGAGCTGGGGCAGGCAAGGCAGCCATTGCTGGGCTGAGAGCATGCGGGGCATGGGCCTGGCCTGGCTGATTCAGAGATTTGGAGATTTGGCTGCAGCTGTGCCCCGCCCCCCTAGCCACCGGTACCACTGCGTTCATGAACGCAGATGAAATTAATGAACACAGTGCCTTAATCAAGGATTTCAACATTCACGGGGATACAAGAATGTATCCCCCATGAATGGCAAGGGTCTTCTATATTATCTGCAACTCTAACACTTCTTGGGTGTGTCCAGACAAGCATGCATGTGCCTCTTGCCCCATCTCAAACCCCTTTGAGACAGGGCAAGGGGCCCATGCAGGAATGGAAAAATGTTCCCCGCACTGCAAACTTGCAGCATGGGTAGAAAATTAGAGCCCTGGATATATAAGGGTCTAAAAAAAACAAAGCTTAAAAAAGCAGGGCAGGCAACCAGAGGCTGGGTTCTCCATGCTGCCAGAGTGTCTCTGTGGTTGGCCCCTCACCCTGGTGCTGAAACACGTGTCCTGCCCATGCAGGACAGGCAGCTGCTTCGGGACCAGGGCTCCAGTGCTATAAGTAAGGGGTCAGAGGGCTGGAGGAGGGGGGACCTACTGACTATGGGGGAGAACCCCTCTGGCCCTACCCACTCCCCTAGCCCTCTGATCCCTGCCCTGCCTGGCCCCATCCCCTACCTGCCCTCCTGAGGCCCCCCAATCACTTTTCTTCCCAGCCCCTTCCCCTGCCTTTCCCCCTGGCCCCCTTGATCACTTCTTCCCAGCCCAATACCCCCCAGCCCCCCAGACACCACCAATCCCTGCCCTGTCCAGCCCCTCCCAGCCCTCCAAGGCCCTCGATCCCTGCCTCCCCACCCCAGCATCCTAACAGTTTAAAATAAAACAAAACAACCCCCCCGCATCATTTACCAACAGTCCGCTGCCATCTGGGTCACTGGGGCCCTGCCTGCACATCACCGGGCAAAGGGACAGCCCCAGTGGCCCCAGTCCAGGCCCTGCTGCCCTGTGCTGCCCAGTGGAAGGCTCTGCCAGGAGGACCCAGAGCCCCCCTAGCCCCTGCTCCTGGGTAAGAAGAGGCTTTTTTTTGCTTTTTTTTTTGCTTTTTTTTTCTTCTTTTTAAAGTTATGGTGCCTGGGGTTGGGGGAGTAGCCATGGGGGTCTGGAGGTGCATGTGGGGGGAGGGGCTGGGTAGGGCAGCTGTTGGTGTGTCTGGAAGGGTGGGGGGGTGGGACTGGGTGGGGCAGCTGCCAGGGGATGGGGCCGGGTGGGGCAGCTGCCAGGGGATGGGGCCAGGTGGGACAGCAATCGGGGAGCTGGGGTGGGGCATGTGAGCTTTGCGGGGGGTGGTAGCCCCTGCAGGTGCCATTTGGCCCCTTTTGGGGGGCCATAGCCCCTGTGTGGGAGGCCATAAACCCTGTGTGGGGCTGTAGCCACTGTTGGGGGGCCGTAACCTCTGTGTGGGTTTGTAGCCTCTGTTGGGGGGCTGTAACCCCTGTGGGAGGGCAGCAAAATATATATTTATGTTTTCTGAATTCATGAATACATGTATTTAGAGTTCACTTTATTATTACGATAGAGACACTGGTAGGCTTCCACATTGCTTTAACACTGTAGATATATCAATAAAATATTGCCCAACTGATCGCTGTCTCTGTCTAACTCTCTTTCTCTCTTTATAGTCATCTTCTGTTTTACTTGTGGAGGAACATGAATTTTGCAGTATTTTTCACAGTGACTGGTACCAATTGGCTGGGCCTCAGAAGCTTCTGAGAGCAAGTAGCTCTCAGCTACTTGCCAGGGCACCTTTTTGTACTGATGGGCCAGGACAGGGCAGCTTTTTATACTGGTGGGGATAGCACAGGTGCTGGCCCTGGACTCTAGCTCCCCCTGGCTGCAGATCTGGGAGGAGCCAGGCAGGCTTATTTTGCCCCAAGTAGCTCAATTTGCTCCACAACCAAATACATGTCTGAGCATCTGTGCTGAGGCAAAAAGACCTGGCTTAAATTTGCACCGCTTCTATTTGATCTGTTGCAAGCACACATGCTTGTATGAGTGGATGCGCCCCTCCAGTTCATAGCAAACCCATTTCTTTTCTTTTTCTTTTTATTTTACAGCTGGAAAACTTCTTTTTAAAATATGCTTTCACTAACTAGCTCAGCTTGACTTTCAGCAATTCTTACTTTATCCTTACATTTCTTGACCTCGAAGATGCATCTTTGCTGACTAGTCTTTTTTATTCTTTCCTTTCTTGCAGCCTCTCTCTTTAATCCTAATAGCCTTCTTGAAGTGATTAGTCATTTGCTTTGGTCTAGAGCTACTTCCTACATGACTTCCCTCTGCTTGGAATACAAATTCCTGGTAATCCTAACATCCTTGTTTTAAAGAAATTCTGGACTTCATTTATATTCATGGCCCAAAGATCCTCATTCCAGTTGACCTTATCAGTTGGTTCCCTTTGTTTATCAGGGTGACCTTTGGAAATCAAGTTACAGGGTTTTTTTAATCCTCCATTTAATTTAGACTGCAACAACTTTTGATCACCCAATATAAGTTTGTTTTTTTAAAGCCAGGTGTTCTATACTGTTCTCATTATAAAAAAAAAACAAACACATCTAAAATATGTATATTGGCAGTCTGAGGTTGTAGTGGCAGAGTAATTTAGACATCACACTTTAGTTCTACCAGAAGGCATTTGGGCCTCACTCTAGATTTGTGCCAGTCCACCCATCTCTAAATAGGGTCTTAGGACTTGAAAGTCAAAGATAGACGCGTATCTTTGGCATGCTTTAACCACAACAACCCAATTAATTGCTACATTTGGATGGACCATTGAACTTGTTGGTCCAGTGCTAAAATAAATTGCTTAGTAATCATATCTAGAAATATCTGGGTCTTACTGTTATTAATAGCATTTGTTTTACAATTTATATTTGGAAATTTAAAATCTCTAATAATTGTCAAATCTCATTTTCATATTTCTCTAATGGCATTACAGAGAATTCCATTCTATATCCAAATCTATAGCAGACTTGTAGTTCTAATACAGAAGAATCTCTTTAACTACTTTTCAATACGATTTTAATCCAAACAGATTTTGCTTTATTCATCCTTATTATAGCTGATCAGTCTATCTTGAATGTACACCACCTTTATCTTTATTTTATCTAACCAGAACAGTGTCTATTCTTCAATACGTGTAGTCTAGTGTGACTGTTTTCTCACCATATTTCTGTTATTCCAATAATATTACATTTCAGGGAACATGGTAATTCCAAGGACAGAGCCATCTTCTCACTTAGTAGAAAATGAATTGTCCAAGGATGAACGTTGTCTCTTCTGCAAAAGCCTTTCAAAAATATAGTAGTATAAATATAAATACAATATAATACGTTTTACATATTGATAAATTCTAAGTGCAGAAATTTCCTTAAGTGTTCTATCAGCAGCTATGCTACTTAGTGGATAACAAGAGAGGACAAGTTGCTTCACAAGACAAATTCTCTGTTATAATCTTCCCATATCATTCATGATATTACAAAAACAGAGAAATGCTCTTACTGACATCTGAAAATTTATGCATCATACTGTTGTCCAGGAATTTATCAACACTAACAGACTTGCTTGACTATGTAGGTCAAACCCAACTACATCCCTTTACCTTTTCTACATTGCTAGGTAATCAATTTGAGAGCTTTATTAAACATAATGTAAAGTTCATTATCATCTGGCACAAAATTAGGCTGCACATCTAAATTTAGCTGTTTTAGAAAAAAAACCATAAATAATACATCCTTTCATATTTTAAGCAAAGTCAAAAATAAGACAACTTGCCAGTTTTATATTTAACCAGAAATGGAATAAGATTATTCTGAATCAGGATGTGGTCAAGAATCAAAAAGTATTCCATTCAGCACAACCGGTGTATATAGTTTATCAACTTGGAAAAAAGTACAACTGTCACACCCATAATCAGTGCTGAAAATACCAACCCTACAAGAAAAAATATATAATAAAACTTCTAAGTTTACTATACTGATAAGAACTAAATATGTGTTATGCTTTATTTACTTGACACATGACTGGTAGACCACTGCCAAGGATAAACATTGTATCTTCTGCAATAACCTTTCAAAAATAAAATAGTATAAATACAAATAAAATATAAGACCTTTTATGTATTGATAAATTCCTGTGTGCAGAGTTTTTTCTTAGGTCACTATTACATCTATTAGTAATTCTATTATTGTCTTCATTTTTCCAGTCATGACTAAATGTCTATAGGTAAGCTCTAAATGTTTAGAATGATTGAAAACTGGTGGAGCTATATTTACATGAAATAGCACATTTAGGGCATTTATACACATGCTTCAGAAGTGTGGCTCCAAGAGCCACTCTAATTAAAGTGCTCTGAAGTCACATGTATCAGCATCCCCATGCTAAAAAATTGTGGCAGGGGTGCTTTAACTAAAGCTCATCGAATGAGCTTTAGTTAATGCACCCTCACTGACATGTTTTCAGCATGGGGATGCTGGAGTCTGCTGGAGCGTAATGGTTACCACACTCCAGCAGACTCAATTAATCAAGTCTGCTCCAGGTCTCTGTAATTACAGCATGTCAGAGAAGCCTTGTTGCATGTGTACAGGCACCCATAGATTCTACTTATGTATGTTCTTATACCTAAGTCTTCACTGTATAATCTGAGGAAATTCAAATGATACATTAATGAATTTAGACATTTTAAGGTACTATGAGTCAACTGATAATATGAAGATTGTGAAGAAGAGTACATCTACCTAGATTAAGGATGTATGTAACACCTCATGAGTTGCATTTACAAAATGTGCTCTACTAATGCCTGTGTTTTATGCAGTCTTCCCAATAATATATATATTGTATCACTACAACCTTTCCATAATCAATGTATATGAATGAGAAAGGGATGTATTTTTGGAAAGGGCCATGAAGTTAGTTGATTGATCCACCTACTCAGGAAAATAGATGATATACAGTTAATATATTTTAATTTAAAAATCATATTGAAATATTTTTCAATTAACTTTAGTGTTTCACCCTGCTTTCCTCATACTGCCAGGTTGGAAATATTTATCTGCTGTTATTGTGAATTGCATTTCTCTATCACCTGGTGCTGCCACTGCTAATTATGTTTTCCATTATTTAGAAAGTCAGAAACTGAACTGTAGAGATTTTAGAGAAATGTGAACCATGCCAGTTTCTGGGAGGGGTTGGCCTCTGGCAGATGGCCACGGCAAAGAGATCACAGTAGATTGCATTCTTCTCACAGCTGCCACTTACTTTGCTTTCCATTAATTATAAAAGTAATTGAATGAGTTTGTGTGTGTGTCCAGACATATGTATAGAAACACAATTCTTAAAGCACTTTAGTGCAGAAACATTGAATACTGTTGCAAGCCCAAACATCTACCCAGAATGTTGAGAAAGGATAAATCCAAGACAGGAAAAAATGTAAAATTCACTAGGCATAACTGTTCTGTCTGTCTGCCAAGGCAGAGGTAAGTCTATCTTAAGTCCCCATTTTCCACTAAGTCTGGGGACAGACATTTGGGGAGGTCAGACTGAATTAAAAATGGCCACCTAATCTAAAATAATCAGGGATAGGTGAAGCTAGTGGGTGTGAGTCTGCGGAGATTGGGGAATAAAGCAGGATTGGGGGAGAGAGAACCAGGAGGTCTGGGGGAGGATCAGGAGAGCAGACAGGGCTCACTTTGGGACCAGGGAATCAGGGGGGCAGACAGGGTCTCTGGGTAGGATTGGGGGGCAGGTTGAATCTATGGGGGGCATTGAGGTGGATAGCGGGGTCTACAGGGGGAATTGAGGGAGCAGGTAACAACTTGGGGGGAAGGGGAGAATCAGGGCAGGCAAGATCCAGGGAGGATGGGGTGTAGGTAGGGTCCAGAAGGGTTTGGCAGGATCAGGGGGGCTTGCAGGGTCCATGGGGGGGGGGGTTACTCTTTCACCTAGGACCTGAAGCAGTTTGTGGGATGGGGAGTTTGGTGGGCTTGCAGGGGGAGGGAGGGGCATCTACCTGGAGGTGGGGCAAGAGGCCAGGTTCTAAAAATATCCCAGTGACAGGAGGGCATTTAGGAAAAGCACAGCCCCAGATTATTTAGGAAGTTTAGGAAAGTTTGATTCATTGAAAAATGGCCACCCCGACTTAAGTTGACTACATTATAGGTAGGGTTAACTTATAAATATGGTTGGCCATTTTAGACTGATCTATCTTTCCTGGAACTTCTGTGCAGTTTGTACTTAAATCCACCTAACTAGAGATCTAAGTGTAAGGTCTACACCTGGGTGAGCTAAGTTAGACTGGATGGACATTTTTAACATGACCTAACCTCCCCAAACATCTGTATGCACCCCAAGTATCTATCAGCTACTTCTACTTCCCAAAGTACTATCATCGGCTAGTATGATATTTTTCATTCCTAACATCCCTTTGGGTAGCATATTAATAACTATTTCTTTTCACATTATGTAATTTTTTTCCAAATGATTGCTTCACCTGGTGCAATATTATGTCAGTTAGAAGCTAATGTTAGCCTCTTTTTCCTAGCCCTCATCTCCCAGTGAGCTCACACTATGGCTCTGGAAGTGCTTCTAACTTCCTCATGTCTCTTAGGTATCATTTTTGGACATTTTATTTCATAGTTTCATAGTTGGTAGGGTCAGAAGGGACCCGAGCAGATCATCAAGTCCGACCCCCTGCCATGGCAGGAAAGAGTATTGGGGTCAAACGACCCCGACAAGGTGTTCATCCAGTCTCCTCTTAAAGACCCCTAGGGTAGGAGCCAGCACCACTTCTCTTGGAAGTTGGTTCCAGATCCTAGCTGCCCTGACTGTGAAGTAGTGCCTCCTGATATCTAGCCTGAATCTACCTTTTGCCAGCTTGTGGCCATTATTTCTTGTCAGTCCTGGTAATGCTCGGGGGAACAGGGACTCCCCCAATGCCTGCTGGTCCCCCCTGATATTGAATAGTGCAGGCCCGAGGACTGAGCCCTGCCGAACTCCACTGCCCACATCCCTCCAGGTCGAATAAGACCCATCCACCACCACTGTCTAAGTGCAGCCTTCCATCCAATTAGTGAGCCATCTGACTGTGTAGGTGTCAACACCACAGTCTCCTAGCTTTTTAATGAGAATGGGGTGAGAGACAGTGTTGAAGGCCTTCCTAAAGTCCAGAAAGTCTATGTCCACTGCTACACCTGCATCTAAGGATTTTGTGACCTGGTCATAGAAGGCCACCAGGTTGGTCTGACAGAACCTGCCTCTAATGAACCCATGTTGGTTGCCCCTAAGCATAATCTTCCCTGCTGGCCACTAGTGGACATGCGCCAGGATAATTCTTTCAAAAAGCTTACCCAGGATTGAGGTAAGACTGACTGGCCTATAATTTCCTGGGTCCTCCTTCTCCCATTTTTTGAAAATGAGAACCGCATTGGCCCTTTTCCATTCCTCTGGCACCACACCAGAGCTCCATGAGTGCTTGTAAAGCCATGCCAGAGGTTCTGCAATGACCTCTGTTAATTCCCTCAGCACTCTGGGGTGGAAATTGTCAGGACCTGCTTATTTAAGTACAGCCAGTCCCTCTAGAAGGTCCTTACTGACCCTAGGCCTGGGTATACCTGCCCATGGGTCCTATGGGAGTCCCATGGGGTGGGAGGTGACCCGGTCCCTGCTCAGAAAAATGGAGGCAAAGGAATTGTTAAATAGGTTAGCTTTGCTGTCTGGTGCGAAAACCAGATTTCCTAGTGTGTCTTGCAGAGGCCCCACGTTACCCGGTACCTTCTTTTTACCCCCTATGTATTTAAAAAAGGATTTCTTGTTGTCCTTGATCTGGGTAGCTAGTACCAGCTTCATCTCTGCCTTGTCCTTCCTGACTGCCCCCTACAGCCCTGAGCAAATGAGGTATAGTCCCCCCTTGTGGTTTTCAGGGCTCTATCCAGCCAGTGGGTTAAAAAAACAAGGTTTATTAAATAAAATCAATTTTATTTTTCTTCATGAGGATCATAAAAAATTAGCCACAGCCATCCTCAGAATGCAGAATCTTCCAGAGATCGACTAGCAAAGAGAACAACCCAATGAAAAATACAGACTCTGAAATGTAAAAAACATTTGCTACAATATTCATAGGAGCAAAGATCCACGGATATATAAGAATTACAATCCTTTTTTGAGTCTCTCTAAATCCTTGGCTTTAATGATATCCACATGACAATGACATCTACAACCTAATTGTGTGTTGTATGAAAAAGTCTATTCTTTTACCAATTTGCTACATTTTAATTTCTTGGAATGCCCCTTAATCTTGTATTATGAATCTCAAAGAATAAGGGAACTTGCCTTCCTTACATTATTAGTGATTCTGCACTATAATCATGTGCTCTCATATTTGCCTCCTCTCTAAGGTAAACATCCTAATCTTTTCAGTCTTTCTTCACATGAAAGGTTTTCCACATCCCTAATCATTCTTATTGCTACTCTCCAAAAGTGATTTAATTCAGCAATATCCATTTGAAGATGGGATGTTCAGTCCTGAACACAATATTGCAGGTGATAAGAATGAACCATTGATTTACATAATAACATTATAATCTTCCATATTATTCTCCATCCCATTTATGCATCCTAATATTCTTGCTGTCTTGAATGCAGCTGTTCATTGAAGAGAGGTCTTCACTGGTCTATCGACAATGATGCACAGTCTTTTCCCAAGTTGATACAGTGAATGTAGAACTCAGAAAGATGTCTGAGCAGTTCAAATTTCTTCTTCATTATATATTGCTTTGTATTGATAACATTGAATTTAATTTGTCTTCATGTTGTCCATTCACCTAGCCTGGACACTCACTGGGGTGTAGCACAGCAATGAGGTACTGAATGTGCTTTCATTATTTCTATATTCTTTTATTTCCCCCTTGGTTACATTTCCTTCTCAGCATCTTAATGTATTGTGAACATAATTTTCATATGCTCATTTTACCTAATTTTAGCTGACTCTGGCATATTTTAATTTTAATTTTAAATATTTTTGCTAACATAGTACATTTTAATGGAGGTAGATGATTTTTCTAAATTAAAGTAGAAATTCCTATGTAGGTACACATTATATTCCCATTAATACCAAGACAGCTCATGATAGTGATTACTATTACAATGAAAACCAAAAGAATGTATAATTAATTGCAACTTGTATAAATAGGCTACATTCAATTAAATGCTGGAAATATTAAATCTGTAATCCTGGGTTTTTATTCTTCCATTTTGTTTTCTTTTGATATCCACTGTTAGATGTTTGGGTTTTTTAAGGCACCCTAGTGCACTTCTGTAGTTTAAACTCTATGAACAAGCTTGCCAGCAAAAATATACTGATTGCTTGGAAATACAATGATCAATTTTGTATCCTGCTTCTTGTCTGTATTACTGTAAAAGCTTATTATGCCAATGTAAATGTGTCATGTCCAAGCCCTCATATTTGCCAGATATTGAGAGATTGATAAGAACCATCTCCTGGAGAGTCTTCTGAAGTCAGATCTTATGTAAAGCAAGAAAAGTAAGAAATTGTTATTGTTTTTGTTTAGTTCCCATGTCATGAAAGATAAGTGTTTTCAGATGCCATTTCCATAGCCTCTTCCTACCATAGCATACTGGAGATGTCAAGTCATTTTTTACCTTAGTCCTTATGCAATATGGAACACAATGAAATGCATTATTTGTGTGTTCAAAGGAGTTTACAATTAGTAGTTGGTTGTAGTGAGTTATTGGTATGGAAGATTTTGGGGGTGATGTGTCATTGGTCACAGTAGCAGACTTGAATACTAGGGTTTCAGGGATATGAAGAGCTATGTTACCATTGACTTCTCTGTGGGTGCATATATACAAGATGCTAACTGCATAGTAGCCTGATAACACTGTGCAGTAGCATGCCAGGCAAAACCGATGCCAATACGCTACTGCACAGTAGTATTTGGCTACTGTGCAGTTAGCAGCTGTAAAAACCCGTGCTCTGGTGCTACTGCGCACTAGTGCCAGTTACTGCACATTGATTTAGTATTTGGTTATGCAAGTACTAAACTTAATGGTCAGTAACTATGGCACATTAATGAATGTGTAGATGTACTCTGTAAGTGGTTTTATGGTTGGATGATGGCAGCGTTTTAGAGTTAATGGAATATAGAAGTTAGTTGAGTTCAGCACATTTTGAGCTAACATTATTTGGGCTTTGCAATATGTATACACTTTCTTTACTGATGCAGTGCTAGTTTTGTAGAGGAGGGGAAAAAACCCACCTTAAATACTTTTGTACCGATGGAATTTTTCTATACATTCTGCTTGAAGAATGACAAGAAAATATCTTGTAGTATATCCTTTGAAATGTACTTCATAAAATGCTATATTTCTAGTTTCTACAGCACTCATATTTTACAATAAAGTTTTCTTAAATCTGACACCCCAAAGAGGGGAGGGGATGCATATGGGGAGATGGGCTTTCCATGGCTTAGAAAGTGGACTAGGAAAAAAATAGGGAGTGGGTATGTTGTTACAGGAACCTGAACTTCTCATATTCCTACTAGTTGTGGAAAAGGACTTCTGCATTAAGAGGCCGAGACATAGGATTTGTGAAAAGACTGTAAATGGGTGAGTATCTGGCCAGGAGCAAAGAAATTAGAATATGAACAGCAAGACTGATAATGAGCAGAGCCCCTTCTAGCATGGACATCATTGTAAGTCCATGAGTGGGGAATAGAATTTGTGCCTTGCAAAGTGAAGTAGTCTTGGCTTCAGGATCAGGTTTCCACAATCACTGTCATTAGTGGCATGATCATTAATTACTTCACAGGCGTTTGCCACAAGTTATGGTTCTATGGTGACATACTGTGACAACATCCTGCACCTCTACTCATATCAAAAACAGGGTACCCCCTGTCTATTGTTAGGCACCAGATTTTAGTACTGTCACTTTGTTGTAAGAGAATCTCATTTTTTTTTTGGATCCAATACTACATGGTGTCCCTGCTCAATCACTGTGCTAGGAATGACCTCAGTAATGTTCTTGTTGTGGTGCTTCTCCCTGAGTGCACCCAGAACTTTTGCTTCTCCCCAAAGGGTGAAGAGAGCCAGCATCTATGCATGTCTCCAGGCTAGTAGTTGGAGTCTGGTACAGTGCCATAATACACTAATCCTAGCAAATGCTAATCATAGGAGAGTGCAACTACAAAAGAATCAATTATGAGTGTGTGCCAGTATTTAACGGGGGGCAACAATTGGTCCCCATATCCCCAGAGTAGTTGAGGTCATACTGGGAACATCTACATGAGACATTTACTGTGCAGTTGACTAATTAACTGCAGAGTAAACATCTCATGCCCACAAAATACAAGTACTACCCTGCTGCAGAGTTTTGTTTTTATTTCTGTGCAGCAGTGCACATGTAGATGATAGCCTAGCTGGCTGGGGCATAGGGTGCTGCAGCGCAGGGCTAGCCAGCAATCAGCCCCATGCTGAAGCACCGTTGTACTTCAACCAGCCCCTCCACAACACATGGGGCCCAGTTGAAGTAGGTTGAACCCCGAGGTCCCTTGCCAGCTTGTGTTGCTTGGATGGGGCTCCATGTGTTAAGCATAAATAAACTAATCTCTAGAGTTTATTTGTGCCCATTAATCGCACATGTAGGTGTGCCGGTGGTAAGCAGAATGGTCACTCCTGGAAGTTCGCCAAAATAGTTTTGCAGTAAAAGCAAGGCTATATTAGCACATACAAGGCACATCCACATGAGATGTTTACTGCAAAGTAGACTAATTAGCTCTGCAGTAAATGTCTCAGCATCTACACATGCAGGGCTATTAGGTTGGACTAAACTAATATACTCAAAAGCAGTAAAATGCTGTACATACAAGTACTATCCTGCTGCAGAGTTTTTTACTCTGCAGCAGAGCACATGTAGACAGTGATAAGGCTGGCTGGGACATAAGGGTGCTTCAGTGCCAGGGCTGCCTGCTTGCTAGCCCCACACTGGAGCACCCTCATGCTGCAGCCAGCCTGGCTCAACATGCTGCAGTCCCAGGTGCACGTGTAAATGCATGATAAGTACCACAGTTTATTGTGTCTCATTAATACACATGTGTAGACATGCCCACAGTCACTAAATAAACATTGCATTTCCTAGAATTTAAAACAGGAGATAGAATAGACACTTACCAGTGAACCTATGCAAAGAATTGTAAAATATAAATTTAGATCATTTCAGTGTATAGATACTTACTTTAGTAGGAACTGAATGTGCCTTGATAAAGACCTTGCATATAAAAACCACCTGAAAGGTACAATGAAACTCCAGTCCTGCAAGTCTGAGTAAAATCATAACCTATCCATGATGGAAAACTGAGAATTTCTTTTTGGTTGTCACCCTTCAAAAGTTCTTGCATTTCAAATGCATTAAAAATAAGACAAGAGGAAAGGAATTTTTGGGTAATATATTTTATTGGATCGACTGTATGGTTGGGACAAAGTTATACAAGAGTTTGCATGCAAAATAACCACAAAATAATACTCCCTTCTTCATCCCCTTCACCCCCCATCTTTAGAGAATTTAGACAATAGCCGGACAGAAGAACTGTTCTCTTATCTGTTGAATTGTTCTGAGCTTATATAAAACTGAGAAAAAGATGAAAATAACAGGTGCAACCAGAGTCTTATCCATACCATACCATGAAAGAGGGCAACCACAGGGCTGTTCCCACTTGCACTCAGCTTAGAGGGTTACCTCTTACTCAGATACCTTCATCTGCTGAGCACAGTAGATGCCTGATAGGACTGTGAGAAGCTTCAGTCCCTGATTCAATTCAGTGGAGATTTGGCCCGATTCATTGGCCGAACGTCCTAATCCAAATTGAATCAGAAGACCCTTTAATCTCTCTGAATCAAATCAGAACCCTCTGAATCAATTTGAAGAGATTCGAAAAGATTCAGCGATTCAGACGTAAACACAGCTTTAAATGTTTTTTCTACATACTTCTAGGTACCAGCATGGCTAGTGATAGCTTCGAACCCGAGGCAGATGGAGTGTCCCACAGGAGTGGGGGGGTGGGGGGTGGGGGGAGGAGTTTCCCCTGCACTCTCAGTAACAGACCTGGAAGTGGACCAGAAGCACTTCCAATCCACTTACGGGTCCACCGGGGAGTGGACTGAGGGGCCCTTCTGTGCCGCCCTGGGGCAGCAACTGATGCCTCCTGGGTCTGGAGGCCACCCGCTCCTCCCACCCCAGCATCACAGCATTGACAAGATACGCTGGTACCTGGAAGTATGTAGAAAAAACTTTTAAAGCTGTGTCTGTGTCTGAATAGCTGTCTGTCTGAATCAGCATCAAATCTTCAGATTTGGATTCAGCCGAATCAAATCAGGGACAATGATCTGAATCAAGTAGTCGAATCACTGTTCCTGATTCAGGGCAAATCTGAATCCAAATCAAATACGGCCCACTTCGCACACCCGTAGTGCCTGATAAAGCCAGCTTGAAGGCACAACGAAGGTTGAAAATTTGTTTCTCTGTTTCTCCTAACTATTATTCAGTGTCACTTCTGTGGTAGCTACATCTGCAACCTTACTAGTGCTCTATGGCATAGCTAAAAGCCCATTATGACATTTCCTTTATCAGGCCTATTTTGAATTAACCTCTGGCTTTTAATGAAATTATGAATGATAAATGAGTAAATTCTATTTGTCAGAGGGCATGTGTACATGTTGCTGTGCATTAGTACTTATTTTTGGAAGTACTGAAGCATAGTGCAGTAACTGCCCATACTGCACTGTGCACACAGCACACGGTTAGAGTTTGCCACTTCATGGCCATAGCAGCACTAAAATGTGGGAGCACACCACTATGGTGATGTAGCTGCTGATCACATGTAGACCCACATGATCGTTATGTCACCATAGCGTACCATATGGCGAGGTACCACATCACTACATCACCGTAGCGTGATGTGTAGGCACACCCCAAATGTCCCAAGCTTATAATAAGAACCACAACATTATTTAAAATAACATCAGTGTAGGTAGAAGAGATTGTGAATATATGAGAGAGAGCTCTATTTTTGAGTTATCTGAGGGGAATATGTAAAAATTATGAACACATTGTTTTGGAAAAGAAGTAATAAAGAAGAGCTACACTGAATCATAAATACTTTACTCTCCATCTCCTCAGTCCCACAATTCCCACTCCTCCCACCCCGCAACAAGGCTTTAGACTCGTTTCAGTGAGAAACTTTTCCAAAATGTGTTTGATTAAAATTGTACTCACTACTGACACATTGACAAAGTTCTTCCTTCAAATTGAAGCTCCAGTGCTTTTAATTTTATCAAGAAAATACATAAAAATCAAGTAAGAGAAAAAGCATCAAACTCCAATAAATCATTTAAAACAAATTAAAGTGATGAGTGAGCTGACATATTCAATTTTCGATAAAAAAGAGATTTTCAACAAACCACAGCCACTGCTCAATGTTTTAAATCTAGAAAAACACAATTTTGCTTGTTTGTTCACAGCTGAGTGCACTAAATCAACTTGGTGGCTGATCTGTAAAGCAGAACACTAACAATATTATTCCACAGGAGAGGGCTCAATGAGTTGGGACACCGGGAGTTTTTTCTTTTATTATTCACAGTTACTCCAGGATCACTGCAAAAGCTGACTTCACAGTGGGTTTCCTATATGTGAGTGATGTGGGAGGTAAAAAGGGATTCTTGAAGAAATAAAAGAGATCCTTGATTGTAGGCAGAAGTCTAAAATTATATTTTAAGAACTATTGGATAAGAGAGATAATGGGGTTTGTCTTGTGGGCAAGCAATCAGAGAAATAAGTGCTTGGTATTCCCACTGTTCACTCCTGAATTATGTAAAAGGAAATCAAAGGGGAGGCTTAAGCTTGTTGTTGCAACGGTGAGAAATGCTGGTAAGAAAACCCCAACAACTCAAGAATGTGCTACAAGTTATATGCCCAAGAAGCATATGATATAAAAACAACACTACATCTTTTCCACTACACATGCTCCTATTTAGCTAGCCCAAAGGTAGTGCTCTTTTTTTACTTCCTAAACCTTTCATAATGTTCAGTAATTTGTATCTACTCCATCATTGCTTTTGATAATGACTGGACATTTCAGCATTATTCCAAAACGTTTCTGTTCTTACACATATGAAGATAACATTAGCTTGGACAGTCCATATTTGTTGTCAGTAGCTTAATGAACTGTTCTTGTATTTAAACAATGTACAGGACCAGCTCATGGATATTTTTCCAATTTGTCGCTATTCCATATTGAAATCAAAGTGCAAAAATAGCTCACACCCTGTTAAAAGCTCTTAAACAAGAAACAAATATTCCAAAGCACACAACACGCAGCAGTTCCCACTGTGACGTGTAAGGCCAGCTATTTAAAGGAACTTGAGGAAGAATCTAATATGCTAAATTCTTCTGGAAACCTAGTCACATAATTATATAGGAATTGAGTGCCTTCCAAAACCTGACCCTGATTGTGGGCTCTCAAGAGTGGTAGTTAGACCTTTATAAGCCAAACCAATTTTAAATATAATTGCATTTTTTTATTAAACAATCTTTTTTTTTTCCCATGAAGATTCTTTGCTTTCTTTAGAAAATTTTGATGAAAGCCAAAAGATTTGGGGGGGATTTTGTGTTTATTTTGGAAAAGGGAAGACTGGGTAATATTCTAGAGGTCTTAGCCTAGCTGGAAATCTTATGGAGTATGGTGAAGAAAGATGGTGCAAACTACACATCACATAAGACATTACAGTTTTTATATTCTGCCAAAATCTTCACTTTGAAGGTTCTTTGCCGTAAACTCGAGATATCCCAATGGAAAATATTGACAAAAATGAACAAATAATTATTTGTTTGTTTTAAATAATTGTTGGTGGCTGGACAAGCTGTAGTTTTCAGCCCTTCTGAAATCCAGTCATATTACATTTGAGGTTTGTTGCACTGCTATTCTAAATCAGAAATAATCTATCATTTGGAAGAACCCTTCCTATCATGGAGATACGGTGGTAGTTATAGTATATCCTATAAAGAAAAACATCTGTTATGATAATTATCGAAGTAGCCTAGCTTGTTCCACCAAGATCTGTATATGGGAAAAACTCTCACCACAATGAAATTCTACTCTATTCCATTCTATTCTGGTTCCATTGAGTGCCCATTACTGTAGCATCTGGTGCTTGGCCATGGCAGATAGTCTAGAAAACACATTTCCTTTCTACAACAGAAGGCTGCATAGAAACTGAGGCTTCTGTTAGACCCCAAACTTTTTCCAAATCAATGAGGCACAAGTTTAAAAATCATTGCAGCATGTACTGAAAGATAGATGAACCATGGGATAACCAAATTTAGCAAACATAGTTCATAGCCATCATAGTTTTGCCTGAATCCTATTTTTTCTTGTACTTGTCCTTACATGTTATCTCTCTTACTATAAAGGACAAGATATAGTTGTGTGCTTTAGCAGGGTACTTAATGAGTGACTAAACTCTTGCAAATAATATGTTGATTTTCTAATAACAGTGGCAATTAGTTTCTTTGACTCTTTTAGTAGTCTCAGCTTGATGTATTTCAGATTAATTAGGTATTTTTCAATCAAGAAACAATTTAAAAGTACCCTTTAAGTTCTAACAAGTGATGTACAGTAAATGCCATCAGTATTACAGTTTAGCGTCTTCATATTTGAGATAATTTATGAATTTTTCCACTTTGAACATCATCTAAAGTTCATTGCCTTCAAATTTGTGTTAATATTAGTATAATGAAATAATTAATATAGGCAGCAAAATACATGGCTTTAAACTAGTGAAAATGGAGTATGTATTCCGATTTTAATGTGTCTTGGACCACAACATCGTATGTTTTCTAATAATTCCATTATATTGTGCTATTTATGTTTAGTTTTGGGTACAACAATAGAGACTATGCTATTTATCAAACAGGGGAGAGACATTATTGTTTGTAGAAACCGTGAACATTATGTACATTTTGGTGCATATCCACTTTTTATGAGTAAAGTTTGGAAAATTTCTTGTATACAGAACGTCAATCTATATTGGAGATAGTGTATCTGTAAATGTGCCATAAAATGACTGCTAAATATTCCTAGTAATTTGCTACATGATTCAAAGGTCAGCCATTAGCTGTCTGTGAAGTTGGGAAGCACATTGTATAGTTATCAATTTGTTCTGGGATATCTGCCTGATTTCAAATGGCTGTCAAGCATGACAAGTAGTAGTGTTTTACAAAGAGTTAAAGGTCTAGAATTTGTAGAGTTTCTTGCTATCCTGACTTCATCTTTAATTTAGTCACATTGCTTCATTTTCTAAATTTAAAAGAATGGTATCTTAAATGGATGGAACATTTCTTGTTTTTTGTATTAATAATTCTTTTACTGCACTATTCTGATCCCGTTGGTACTGATACATTCTGCTTCTATCCTATTAACCAAAAATCCTTGCAATCAAGTCATTAGCTTGAAGCTCACTAGGACAATAGTAATAGAATTTTTTTGAATAATTATACTGGAATTATGAAGATTAAGCAAATGTTCAGTCACTGCACTACCAAAAAAACACATTATAGGAAAGAGGGAAAAAACCTCCCAATTAGTATCAGTTCAACAGAAAAGACTTACACCAAGACTTATTTCAAAATACAGTGTTTTTGCTATGTAATTTGGTGACATTTAAGGTTATCTGAAAAGTACACGAGCTCTTTTTCTATGAATATGCTGATTGTCTATTATAAATCCTTTTAACTCCCAGTTAAATTAACAGAATCTGTTATGTATCAGAAGTTACATATAGATTCTTATTTGTAACAAGCACAATTTTCCTTCTTAAAAGAACATTTACTTTGTCATTAACAAAATATCTTGTGGAAAGAATTTAACTGGGGAAAATTTGTTGTCCCTTCTCTTTTCTGCTTCAGTAAAAAGAATGCCAGTAATTGAGTTTTGTGAGGCATGGCGCAACTTTATGCATTCATCCATAGAGTCAATTTCATTTTATCCCATCTACAAACCTACTTCTGCTTTTTGAGTCTCATTTAAATGCTTTTCCAGCCCCACTCCACTCATCATTTTATTGTAAGAATTACATTTGAGGTTTGTTGCACTGCTATTCTAAATCAGAAATAATCTATCATTTGGAAGAACCCTTCCTATCATGGAGATACGGTGAACTTGATTTCACATGATTTGAAATTAACAGCACTGAAAATTCAAAATATCTTTGATGTCTTTGAATTGTATGATTTTCTGTCAAAGATACTGTTTATATTTTAATTTGAGTATTTGGTGATAGCTACTTTGTAATGTATGTTGAACCATAGCTATTAGCCTTAAAATGTTTTATTGTGGTCAGTGATGCATGAACTGGGTTAAGAAACAAACAGAAATTCACCCTGAATCTACACTCACAATTTGAACTGAGCAGAGCCTAAAACTAGCTTTGAGCCTGGCATCAATATGTCTTAGGGCTGTCAATTTAACCTAAAAATCTTAATTTTTGTGGCTGCTTTTTTTGGTTTTCGTCTTCTTTATTTGATTTTATTTATTTCATCTTTTCCTTTGGCCACAGCCAGAGGTGAACATTTAGTTTGAGTGCCCTGGTATTCCTACCCATGCTGTGAAAACTCTCTGGTGCTTGTCTGGAAGACTTTTGTTCTTAACAAGGTCAGACTAGCAAGGACTGTTGGGATTCTTGCCTTTCATATCATCTTCTTCCTGAGATCACCTGAGCATGCATTAATGTAAAAAAATTCTGCCTTTGCAGTAGCAAGGCATTGGCAGCCCTGCCCTTTACCAGTGGCAGACTAAAGTGTATTTTTTATTTTATTTTCATAAAAGAGAAGTTGTGTGGCTGTAGTCCATGAGAGGTAGCAATGATGATGGTCTTGCAGGCTCTCTGGACAAAGGCTTGCCTACAAACCCTGAAGAACTCAGGAGACCCCTTCAAGTCCTATATTACCATGTCCCTATGTTTCTAAACCTAGTATTTGTTTGCAAATAAAAAAATAATCCAAATGACATATCTGACACGTTTGCATTGCCTCATTTGCACTCCAGTCATTTGCACATATTGCCACTTCCCTCAGTATGGTCGTCTTGCTCTGAATCCATTAATGATCTACTCTTTATTAGATTCCTAATTCCTCCATTCCTGCCTTAAGCTTTCACTTCTCTTCCCCTCCTCCCTCCATACCCACTTTTACTTTGGCTTTTACCTTAGCTTTTCCTGATCCCTAGTCTCTTCCTCTCACTTTCCTGAGCCCCTTTCACTGATGTCCTGTTTTTCTGTTGCCTCCTTCTGTTTTTCCCTGGCGGGCTGCCTGGCGAGGACAGGTGTTCCTGAGCCACGGCACCAACCTTAGCGCTGGGGTCGCGACTCTCTTATCACCACAGCTGCAGCATGACGCGGCTGTGCCGCGGGAGGTCATCCCCGGCCACCTGCTGACCGTCCGCGTCACCCTCGCACAACACCGCCTGCTGCTCATCAACGTCTACGCGCCTTCTGATGGTCAGGAGAGGGTCGTTTTCTTCGAGACCTTGACTGCCCTTCTGCGCGATGCTAGTGAGGATGATGACCTGCTCCTCCTCGGTGGGGATTTCAACTGTACCACTGCCCCGCGCCTCGACCGCACAGGGCCTGAGCCCCACCTGCCCTCCGCTCGCAAGCTGCAATCTGCCTTGGAGGGGGCAGACCTCGTGGACATCTGGCGAGCCCTGCATCCTGATGCGCACCAGTACACCTGGGCCAGGATGGGTGCCGGTGGTGTCACCATGGCTTGCCTCGACCGCCTTTATGTCACCAGGCACTACCTGCCACTCCTGCGCAGCAGCTGCATTGCTCCCTCGGGTCTGTCAGATCATGACCTAGCCTTCAGTGAACTGAGCCTGCCGGGGAGAGCCTGTGCACGGGCACCTTATTGGTGTTTCAACGTCAGCCTGCTTCAGGACTCCTATTTCCGGGACTGCTTTGCCCACTTCTGGAGGAGGTGGGAGGCTGCGAGATCGAGCCACTCCTCCTGGAAGCTGTCGTGGAATGTGGGCAAGGTACAGATACGAGCCTTTTGCCAGCAGTACACCCAGCTGGCTGTGAACGAGACGCGCCGACGTATCCGGGAGTTGGAGGAGGACGTGGCGGAGCTCGAGGCTGCTCTGCTGGCCGCTGGCAGCGACGCAGCACTGAGCGAGAGCCTCCGGTTCTGCAGGAAATGTCTGCGCGACTTGGCGGAGAGCGCGGCCCGTGGCGCGAGGATCCGCGCCCGTTGCCAGGAGCTGGCGGAAACTGACGCCCCGACCTGCTTCTTTTTCAACCTGGAGCAGCGGCAGGCAGCGAGCAAAGTCTTGGACCATCTCAAGACTCCTGAGGGCCGGGTCATTACAGAGCCTGGCGAAATACGCAAACATGCTGTCGCCTTCTATCGTGACCTTTTTGCAGCCGAGCCGTCGTGCTCCGAGGCCACGCGGGAACTCCACGAGGGCCTACCACGTCTCGATGCCCTGGAGCCCGGAGAGCTTGAGCGGGACTTGTCCCTGGAAGAGCTGGCGGCCGCCACGGCCGGCCTCGCCTCCGGCAAAGCCCCGGGCCTCGATGGGTTGCCTGCTGAGTTTTACAAGACCTTCTGGCCTCTCCTCAGCCCCAGCCTCCTGCGCGTTTTCCAGGAGAGCCTCGCCGACGAGGTCTTGCCGATCAGCTGCCGCCGAGTGGTGCTGACCCTGCTGCCCAAGAAGGGAGACCTGGGCTACATGAAGAACTGGCGGCCGGTCTCCCTGCTGTGCGTGGACTATAAGATCCTGGCCAAAGCGTTGGCCACCCGCCTCCGCGCGGTCATGACCTCTCTCACTGGGCCCGAGCAGAGCTACTGCGTGCCGGGCAGGACCATTCAAGACAACCTGTTCTTGCTGCGTGACCTACTCACGGCTAGCGAGCTCTTTGGCCTTGACATTGGCCTCATCTCTCTAGACCAGGAGAAGGCCTTTGACTGGGTGGGCCACGCCTATCTCTTCCGGACTCTGGAGGCCTTTGGTTTTGGGCCCCTCTTCACCGGGGCCCTCCAGGTCTTCTACCAAGACATTTCCAGACTGCTCAAGGTGAACGGTGTGCTTTGTGCTCCGTTCCCCGCATGCAGGGGCATTCGTCAGGGGTGTCCGCTGTCGGGCATGCTCTACTCCCTGGCCATCGAGCCGCTGCTGCACACGCTGCGACACCGCCTGAGTGGTGTGGCCCTGCCAGTGGCCACCGGCCCATCTGCTAGGCCTCCTCTCCGGCTGTCGGCATATGCGGATGATGTCACCATCTTCCTCAACACTCAGGAAGATGTGCGGGCCCTGGCAGATTGCCAGCGTGCCTATGAGCGCGCCTTCTCCGCCTGCATCAACTGGGCCAAGAGCGATACTTTGCTGCTTGGCGCATGGACTGGCACGCCCCCCCTGGACTTGCCGGGGGGGCTTATATGGCGCCGCGAGGGCCTTAAGATCTTGGTCGTGTTCCTGGGGCCATCGACCTTCATGGCGCGCAACTGGGACGACCTCGAGGAGGGGGTGGAGGCCCGCCTGCAGCGGTGGCGCTGGCGCCTGCCCAGCCTTTCCTACCGGGGGCGCGTCCTTGTCATCAACAACCTGGTGGCAGCGACCTTGTGGCACCGGTGTGCCGTGCCCGACCCCCCACCGGATCTACTGGAGAGCCTCCAGCGCAACCTGGTGGACTTCTTCTGGGATGGGCGCCACTGGCTCCCACGAGCCGTCCTTCACCTGTCTGTTGCCGAGGGGGGCCAGGGTCTGGTTGACCTGGCCAGCAGGGTGGCGGCCTTCCTCCTGCAGGCCCTTCAGCGACTGCTTTACAGCGAGGAGCAGCTGCCATGGCAACAACTGGCGTGCCAGTTCCTGCAGAGGGTCGGCGCCCTTGGCTTTGACCGGGAGCTCTTTTTGTTGACACCCATGCTCCTGAACTGGGCGGTGCTTCCGGCCTTTTATCGCAGCGTGGTACGAGCCTGGCAGGCCGCCTTCCGCCTCCAGCCTCGAGCCCGGACACTGTGTTTCCCGCAGCTGCTGAGGGAGCCTCTGGTGCACAACTCAGCCCTGTGGGGCTCCGTGCCGAGCCTGGCCTCTGCCAGCCTCACGGCCACCCTCATCCAGGCGCGTGTCCTCCTCCTGCACCATCTCCTGGACCCCGCTCGGTCAGCCTGGCTCTCGCCCGAGGCACTGGCCGCACGGCTGGGCGTGCGCTCCATCCGCACCATGGGTCATCTCCTGCGTGACATCCGCGCCACCCTCCCGCCGGTGGCGGTGGCCGCCTTGGACGAACATCTCCGTGCGCGCCAGATCCCGCGGGCCGCGGATGCCGCGAGCGAGGCTTTCCCTTCGCTGCCGGTTACCCCGGCTGTGGCCGCGGAGTTGGCCGGTGGGCCGGGCACTCTGTTGCGGCTCCCCATGCCTCCCAATAGTGACACTGGTTGTCCCTTTGCTTCTCTATCGCGTAGAAGCTTGTATGCCTGGGTGGTTTGTGTCCACCATGCTCAGGTGCTGGCGGGCCGCCCCGATACACCATGGCGACGGCGCCTGGGGCCACCGGCTTCCCCACCGGCCCACCCGGTGTGGCGCACATTGTATAAGCCACCGACCGCCAAGAAGACTGGCGACCTGCAGTGGCAGTTGCTGCACGGCATCCTAGCCACTGGCGCGTTTGCGTCCCACTTTGACCCAGCCGCTTCAACGGCCTGCCCCTTCTGCCCTGGGGGCATGGAGGAGGATCTCTTTCACGCCTTCCTGGACTGTCCCCGCCTGCGGCTGCTCTTTGCCACCCTCGAGCTGCCGCTGCAGGTGCTGGGCAGGAGCCTCTCAGAGACCACCTACATATGCTCCTACCCGTACCGAGCAGCCGAGCGGGGCGCCATCTGCCTGGCCAACTTTTTGCTGGGCCAGGCCAAGATGGCTGTCCTCAAGAGCCGCCGTAACCGGCTTGCCGGTACTGGCTCAGACGATGCCCCGCTGCTCTTTGGCCTCCTAGTGCGGGCGCGCCTCTCGCTGGAGTTTGAGCACGCTGTGCTTCGGCGGGGGGTGCCCGCCTTCGAGGCACTCTGGGCCCTTGAGGGAGCGCTGTGCCACGTGAAGGACGGCCGTCTCAAATACGCGCTCTGATGTCATGACCAGTCTGGGCGACCGGGCGGGCGCAGTGGCGGACTGTGGCTTCCGGCTTGTGCTGTGCCCTGGGCCCTCACCAGGCTGCTTTTGTTTATTTTCTCGGGGTGAGAAGTTGAAGGTTTTTGTACGTGTACTATGGGACAGGGAAGGGTGGAATTGTTCGTTTCTCGAGGGCTATATATATAAATAACATGTTAGACAAGATGTGTGTTACTGCGAAGGTGTTTGTCACGGTGTGATGTTCTGAATGTCCTGGAATGGTTTCTCTTTGGTGTGGTTTGATGGTTTTTGCTTTCTGTACCTGATCTTTTGTGAAATAAAGTTGTTAAAAGTCAAAGTCAAAAGTCTGTTTCCCTCTTTCTCCTTTCATTAATTCCTGTGTAGTCCCCAGACCAACTGTACCCATAGAGATATAGCCAAAACAATGCTCTAACTACCAACATTGTGAGAGGGTAATATATCGGATGTTATTCCATGGCTACAAGCCAGATGGTCTGGAAAGGGTGATAATTCTATCTCTGTGAAGTTTTAAAGGACTCTAGAAACAGTTTGTTGATTAGATGACCTTCTGGAAACTTAATGGAAGGTAAAATATGAATAACCACACCTCAGTGCACAGCTGCAAATCTCCTAATGTAGTTTCTCAAGGGGAGGATAGCATGTGTACCTAAGATGAGTATAGGAGTTACTTGCATAGTGCTACTGCTTCTTCTCTACCTTATTCCTCACTCTCATTCATCTCTCTTGATTCAAATCTAGCATAACTGCACAGTGTGCACAGTGCAGTACTGACTGCCATGATGCCAGTGGTGGTGGCATAATCCATTGCTGCTGCAGCCATGGCTTTTTTTGCCCCCCATTCCACCTTTCCTTCCACCCCTGGGCACCAGGTGGGACTCCTGCCCTGGTTGCCTTCTTCAGTTATGAAAACCTCCCAAATCACATTTAACAAATGATACCAATGCCAATGTAACTTGCTTTTATATTATATTTTATGTCCTTCATTATATATAGCCTATCTACTATAATTGATATATTTGCAATCCATATTATATGTTAAGCATGTCGCTCACTAGCAAGTGCAGCAAAGAATTAATCTGCCCAAGCTACACGGCGCTACTCCTCATCTTGAGTGGTCTTTTTCACTTGAAATTTACATAGTCTTGTTGGGTTTAAATTACATGCTTAATTTCATACATTTTTTCAGTATTTAATTAGTGAAACTGCATGGTTCTGCAATTCCAATTTATCACTATTGTTATTTAACAGTGTTTATTAATTACAACTTAATGTTTAATAATGGAACATAAAAATAGAATCCTGAAAAATAAAGACTTTGCTAAAGAATCTGAGCACTTAAAATTCCAGAAACTTCTCTGAATGTTTTTTTCTTTTAACAAAATTTAATTAATGAAACAATTAAAACCGTGTATTTGTATTTTAAATAATTAGACAAACTACAAAGCACTTTTATTACCATTTAATAAAGAACACATACACCTTGTGTGACAAATAGTAAAATATTTTCAGAATCCCTTACTTCATATTTGATGCGTCAAAGAGCCATAATGAGGCTTCATGTTTCTATAAAGAAATATTTGCCCATTATTTTAAAAGAATGCAAAATGCCCAATTAGCTATTTAGTGCCTGCTGTAGTCACTGAATCAAAGAAGAAATAAAAGCTGCACAGGAAGAAGAAGGAAATTAAAAAGAACAAAAACAGGAAAGAAGAGAAGCTAAACAAATTACAAGCAGAATACATATACAAGTACAAAATATATGTAAGTGTAGGCTCAGAAGGCACCTAACAAAAAATAACAGGTATTTTTTCATTTTACATAAGAGTCACTAGATAAAGAAAGATGAAAGAAGTGAAATGAATGAATCCTGGTGAAAAAGATTTTTTTTTCCCTTTTTTTTCTCCCATCATCTCAGCATCAATATTTTGCTGTGTGACCAGCTTTAGTTTGTGAGTAACACTGATTAAGTTCTGAAGGATTGCAAAGTACTTGAAAAAATTAAAATAAAAAGTAATATAATCCCATAATTACAGAAAGGGAAAGTGAAGCATAAAGGGCTAGATCTAATAAAAGACTCAGGCACAATTGAAGTCACTAAGTCAAAAATTAGCACTCCTCATATGCCCTTTCCCCCTTGCTTGCTTATCCTGGAGGCACTCAATTCATAGTTTCCTGCTTGACCTTTTAATTCTCTAGTCTGGGTAGGTAATTTTCTACATTCTGCCTATACCTAAAGGGGATCCAGAATCTAAGGTCCAGACCATATTCAATTCCTAAGATGTGTAAATGACACTTGTACATACGTTATATGATCCTGTACTGGATCTGGCTCATAAGGAGCCTGGGTGAGATTGACACCGATCTAAATCATTGTCCTATTCCATTCTGCCCAACAGGCACAAAACTGCAAGATGTAGTTTTAGGTGTTTTGCATTAAATAGTCATTGGATAAAATGCATAACCAGCATTGGAAAAAGAGGTCAGGGCTTAGTTTATATGTTGCTGGGTGAACTATCTGCTGGGAGGAGGGTGATGAGGGTTTGATTTTCCTGTGGCTGAAGAGGAAGTTCAAGCAAGGCAGAATGCACTGATGCCAGAACCAGAACCAGTTCTTAGCAAGATGGTTGTAGGCTTTGAGTCTCAGGAGAATGGCTGTGGGTCCAAACTAAGGAAAGGTACCTCTTTGCAGGACTGAAGAGGATCAGACTTTTAGATTTTTGGGAAATTGTCAGTGGTTCCTACTGACTAGCTCTAGGCAGCTCCTTGTTCATATGCTGCGATTTCTGACTTTCTCCAGATGCTATGAGAACATTAAGGTGTTAGGTTTCATATCACAGTTTTCATATCAATAGAAGACAGAGGACAGAGTAGCGAAAAAACAGAATGTCTTCTATGATGGCCACCCCATGCATCAGATAAGGTTGAAGTAGAATTAAATGGGGTGCAATCATTTGAATGAATGCTTGCACACATTCCCAATCACTTACAATAGTTGCAGTGCCCTCCAGAATCCCAGTGCCCATTGCTTGCAACCTGCTCAAGCTATAACCCTGTCATATCCCCAGTGCTCCCTCTGAGTCCAGACAAATTTTTGTCAGCATCTGGGTGGGAAAGCCCAGCCCCTCTTTACAGCCTTGTGTCCAGTCCAGGGCTGCAGGGGAATGTAGAGTGTGAAAGGAACTGTGTTCCTGGCACACGTCTCTGGCTTCCAGACCCCCTAGACCAGAGACAGAGCCTAGTTTACATGCCCCAGGAGAGTATGGATCTGGGGGACTATGGCCAGCCAGGGAGCATCCAGTAGCTGAATACCTGAGGAGATTCCAGGGCTGAGGGATCAGGGCTAGCTTGGGAGTGCCCAGCTCTTTAAATGCCCATTGAGAGTCTGGGGCTGGGATGTATGGCCAGCTTGGGAGCTCCTGGCAGGTCCCAGCCCCAGGAAAGTCCGCTCCCTGGCTAGTCATTTAAATGCCCCAGGATACTCCAGGGCTGGAAGGAACATGGCTGGCTGAGAAGCAGAATCTCCTGCAGCATCCAGCTGCCAGGTACTCCCTGGCCAGCCATACTTTCCCTACTCCTGGACACTCCCAGGGCTGGGAATTGCAGGGCACTCCTGGACTGGACCCACATTCCCAGCCCCATGGATAGGTGGAGACTAGACATCCCTGTGGCTTGCAACTGCCAGGTGTTCCCTGTCCAGACATTTAGATGTCCTTGGAGAGTCCAGGGTCAGGAGATTAGGGCCAGCCAGGGAGTGCCTGGCACTTACTAGCTCCAGGAGACTCCAGGCCCTGGGGAGTGGGGAGTGCCTGGCTCCTTAAATGGCCCAGGAGCACCCAGCAGTTCCTAGCCTCAGGACAGACACTGCAGGGGGATTGCTCTGCCTTTCCCTGGCAGCCTCAAATCTGGGAGGGAGATGGGGAAGGACACCCTAAATTGTTCAGGGTCTCTCCCTGGTATCAACAGAGCAGGGAGAGAGGGGCAGGGCTGCTGTGACTTAGGAGTTTAGGGTGGGAGGTAGTTGGGTCTCTCACCATAGCCAGCCAATCATGACTGTCCCACAGGCTTGGCTGCCTCCAACAATCTCATTAAACTGGGGGAGCTCACAGAGCTGCTTGGGATTAACTTCCAGAGGACCCCTTGCAGCAGGTCGTCTCCAAGGCAGTCAGTCTGCACTGCTCTAGTCTGAAAGAGTAGTGTGTATGCAATTCATTATCGGTTCGGGTTGCCACTGATTGCAGAAAACAACTGAAACATCAACAGTTGGAAATGAACACTTGAGCACAACCCTTGCGTAAAACACAAAGTAGTAGCTGCTCCATGCAGGGCACACCAAAATGTAAATGTCCCAAATGATTGGATTCAAAATCTGGGTCTCAAACACTCTTCCTATGCTTCGTCTCTCCTCCCCACCCCTCCCCAACTGAGCAATCTGAAGAAAATATTTATGAGATTTTATGAAACTTAAAACATGAATTATTAATCAGGACTTTGAGCCCTCACTGATGAGAGGCACTATCTAACTGCAAAGTATTCTTCCTATTACTTCTTCCTATTATTATGTTAAAACTATTCATTATATGAAACTTGTTAGCCTCATAGTTTTCATGACCCTACATCTGGCTTTTCCACTACTGCTCTTAAAATGCTGTGTAAAATGCTTAGCTGCACATATTTGGATATATCTTCTTCAGAGCACATTTGCTGTGATGATCAATATGGCATTTGCAAGAAAATATCAATCTTGATTACAAAGTTGTCCCTGCTCAAATTTATGTGTATAATGAAAAACTGAGACACCGAAGGTTGTGGCTTATCAGTTTTTATACTTTCAAATCTAATCATATTTTTAGAGATGGCATTAAACATTGAAGTTTAGGTATATCACAAACCCTAGCCCATTCCATTTGCTGTAATAATGCTCCTTGATTAAGACTTATAGTTAGATTATACCAGAGATCAGAAATGATTTCTCAGTGGAGTGACATTTATATCTTCTTCTTTAAACAAGTACAAATAATCCCCATTCAAATGAAAATGAAAATTCAAAATGCTTGCCTCAGAATATTTTCTCAAAGATGAACATGTTTTCCTTGTTTACTATTTCACCATTTTCAAAACCTAATATTTTATGCCCCTTGTTTTAGGATATGCTTGTGAAAGGTGCATTATAATATGATCTAGAAAATATTGAGGCTGCTATTTTTTTAAGCACAATATCATAAATTGCCAATGTATATTTGTAATTCTGATATGTTTCTACTTGAAATTCCCAAAAGTTAAGGAGAACGGATATTTTAATAATGGAGGTGCAAGGGAGAGCTTTATGACTTTTTCTTCCTTATTACTGGAAAGATCTTCCAACAGAGCAGAGGATTCTCTGCAGATCAAGAATAGTGAATATAAGTACTAGAATATATAGCTTAATTAATACTTTAGGGCTTATGCTAGCTTCCATTGAAATTAATGGAAAATTTTCCCCTGTGTGTTCAGGGAGTTTAACTGGATGCCTTGAAAATATTTTACTCAACAGGAGAAGTAAATAATATAATGTTGGTTTCTCAGTCCAGATGAATAATGTGTCATATAGATGATAAGATTTCTAGGAGCTCTTTGACCATGCCTACACAAAAAAAAAAAAAATTACAGTTCTCACCAGTAGTACCTTGCACTACACTGATGATTTGGGTGATCTGCCTCCAGAAGTAGCGAAGACACATGTTCGTGGTACTACAAATAATAGCTTGGGGTCAGGAAAACTGGCACTGCCAGTATTGCATCTGAAATGACTCCTTTTCTAACATTTCCTATGTAAGTTATAGAAAGAAAACAATGTACTGTTCTATTATAAATGGGAATATTGGGGCTGCATGGTTATATCATCTGAACAGACCCAAGTACCACACCTGCCAGTTCTCAGAGTGCATCTGGATACACAGGCTCCTATTAAGCTCAAAACATATAGCAATATCCATGCTATTCAAATGTAGTCATGTTTTAATCATTCTTTGCTTTTAGTGAAGACTTCTGTACTAGTGGATGAAAAGTTCAAAGTGAACAGGTAATAACACAAATGTGTTAAGACAGTATATCAACAACTAGTGAATAAGTTACACAGATATATGTGTATTGTGTAAACTTTTAGCAGTGATTCTAGAAATTGAGATGAAGAAGGAGTAGGAGTGAAAAAGCTGGTGCACTTGAATAACCATGTCTACCAACAAAATGATCACAGTTAATCAAATAATCTTACATGCTTGTAGCTTGGGAAAACTGTCAGATGTACATGGAGTACCAGGAAGAATGCCATGAAATATGACTCTTTGGTCTAACTCCAAACATGATTTCCTCTTCATTCACCATCACTCTGCCCTAGTGCAAAGGAGATAAAAAATATGAGAAGGAAAGGGAACAAAATAACAGGCTTTGTGAACAGAAAGCTAACCTGGAATGAAAGAGCATGGACTAAATTTCTTTGTTTATGAGGCCATCTTTACATTCAATTATACCTTTGTCAGGTAGAAGTAATAAATTGTAAATACTGATTATCACAGATTCATTTATTAGAAAGCTTTACCTTTTAACAAAAGCACTCCAATGAAGCTTCTGTGAAATGGCAAACTTTCATGACGTGTTGTCTGTTAAATGTTAGTAAACAATATACCCAGATGACAAGGCAACCAATGAGGTTCTTTTCTATTTATATCATATACCAAACATGCTAGTACTCAAAAGCATAAGTGAGCACAAAGCATGGCATGTGTCCTCTTGTGTGTTCATCATGGGCAATGACAGAAGTGACATTTGTCATATGATCAGCTCCCTAGAAGTGCTCTACATCCATGCCATGACACACACACATGACTGCAGAGCACTTTAAAAGTGCCCAATCACACAACAAATTAACCCACACCTGATAAGGGATCAGATGAAGATGCTCCAAAGCAGAGCACCTTAGGTAATTTCTGTTAGTCCTTCAGCATGATAGGGGATGAGATGAAGCAACGCAGTGCTGTCTGTACCCCCCACCCCTCTTCTGGCTCAGGCTAGGCAAACCTTACCTCACAGTTCCTGCCCCCTCCCCCATCTCTTTCTGCAGACAGCAGGGAAGAGGGTTGGGGTTAGGGGAGAGAGATGACAGTCTCCTCCACTAGATTGGCTCCAAAATGCAGCTCAATTCCCCCCCACCATCCCCTTGACCCAACAGTGACAGTCTGTTGGATTGGGGTCGGGGGACTCTAATTCACAGTGCTTTCTGTGAAGTGCCATGAGTTGAGCAGGGAGCTGCATGCCTGTGTGTGCCCCTTGTGTCAACAGGCCTTATTCACAGGCCTTACACATCCAGTCATTTGTTTGCAACATTGCCTAATAATATTTCCTAATTGTTTAGCAGGCTCTTTCTCTCTGTTGAGTCTCTCTCCAACTCACTCAAAGCAAAGAAACTGATGTACAATATATAGAGTAAACAGAGTAAAAATAACTTTGTATATCTGTCATGCACATATTTTGGAAAGAATGGGGTACAAAATAGTAATAAATGTTTTAGTAGTCAGAAAGAAATAGCTGGGCCAAGTTCTGATGAACAGTATGTGCATAGACATTCACTTCAGATAGTGCATGAAATGGTGCAAGTCTTGTAAGACAAAATTCAAAATGGTTGACCACTTTTCCTGAATCACTGTATTATTTATGGACCTGGATCCTCTCTCCTTCATGAATATGAATAACTTTATGTACATAAGTAGACCCAGGAAGGTTGATACCCTCACTATGCTGTTATATTTGAAAACAGTGCTAACAAATCACATCAATCGGACATCTATAGGTTGGGGGGGTGACCTCCTCAGCAGCACAGCAGCTGAAAGGGATCTTGAAGTCATAGTTGACTGCAAGATGAACATGAGCCGGCAGTGTAACGAAGCCATCCAGAAAGCCAATCACACCATGTCACGCATTAGCAGATGCATGACCAACAGACCGAGGGAGGTGATGCTCCCCCTTGTTACCTCTCAGCTCCGTGTTCTTGGGGAACCCTGACACAGGACGCAGCCTGTCTGACTCACAAAGAATTTCCCCCCCACCTCCTCTCCCCTCCTCTACCTGAACAAGAACTGATTATGAAAGACAATGAAGATGCAGTGGGATACACACCTAAAACCCTCCAGATAAGGGAGTAACTTCCCTGGTCTCATTTGCATCTCAGATAGTACCAGATGACAACTCATTTAAATGGAAGGTGGGACAGGAATGCACCTTCATTAGCATTCAGGATGGAGAGTAGAGATTCCAAGGCAAGGACCACACTGAATTCTGGGATCGGAAAAGCAGGGGAGCATTGCATAATGGATAATCTGTGCTCCAAATGCTAATCAACCCACATTTACACACACCCAGCTCAGCATTTATCAGACCAGTTCTAGTCTGGATTTACAAAGGACTTCCCCCACACTCCCACACACCTCAACTAACCAGAACTAAGCAGAAGTCAAGTTTAATAGCCATCTCGGCCCGTACACTCTCCGGTCCTACTATGGGAGGCCTATTTAACTTGATTGTCTAAAACTTGGTTGCAGGGTTAGGGAATGCTGAGGCAAGAGAGTGAGTCAGAGGGGGTACAGGAAACATTTGAACAAAGGTAAAAGATTCATCACAGCGTCCAGCCCGTTGGAGCCCTGACCACACATGCTGTCATACTTTTCCTGGGATGACTGGTGGAAATCCTCCCCACAAAAGTTTATGAACACTCCAATCATCTCCTTAAGTCTGTTAAAAGACTACAGTAAGAGCTGGAAAAGTCATGCTAAGCTGAGGTTTGTTCACAACAGGTAAAAATACAAAACCCTGATGCTGCAAGCTATCTATTGTTTTTGAAGAAACAATGAGGTATCCCACCAAGTATATCTGCTATTCATAAGAATTTCAAGCTGGCTCCTAAGTGTCTGGTTACTCCTTAACCTTATGTTTTTCCTGGTTATTGATCAGTTTCTTGAGATGTTCCAAACCAGATAACCCCTTGTCAATAGAAAAGACAATTATTTATACTATTAAAAGAATGCTTTGAAGAAGCTGAACTGAGAGTATAAAAATCTGTAAAAGCAGCAACTTGTGTGCTTCAAGAGAAGAAAACCTTCTGACAGAATCTGCTGTTGTTCCCAAGACACTGGAAGAAACAAATCATCTCCCTTCAAGGATTGTGCTAAGAACTTTACCTGTCAGCATTGGAACCTGAGTGCCTTGGACTGGTGAGACCCCAGCTGTCACTCTCTCTCTTTTTCTCTTTTCTCTCTGGGCATAAATTTCTGAACCTGAAATGTATTAGTTAAGCTTGAGCTAAGTTTCCCCAAATACTTAGTGAACCCAGGGTAGTATTGTAATTGTTTTGATTGTTTTCCTTTGCATGTCTATTATTACTAGTACCATTACACATTTCATATACTCAGCAATAAATAACTTTTATAGTCAAACCGGTAGTAACTGCGTATGTTTCCTTCTTTACTTTTCCTTCCCCACTTGCTATGCAGCAACACTTCTTTTACCTAAGTTAAAGGTCCCTATGAAGCCCAGAAATACTTCGGGGGTCTGCTCATCAAGAGGCTACCACTACTAGGACAGTTAGAGGAAAAGATTGGGATGTGCTGAGTTTGAAACACATAAGGGGACCAGCTTGTACAGGCTGATTGATGCAGTTTGGCTCAGACGTGCCCTTATGAACTGAATGCTGGCCCATGAGGGTGTCAGCTGGACAGCCAGCTGGATTCAGAGGTATTCTGTTCACCTGTGTGCTTGTGTCTGACTGCATTTTATTGTTACCTGAATGAACCGATTCCTGGTATATGAGGGTGTCAGCCTGTCCATGTTGATCAACCCAGCCAGGTCAGACGTGTCACATTAATCTGTGTGTGTTTGTGTGTATGACTGATTTGGTGATTGGAGGAACCCAGCCTCATTGAAATTGAGTCCTGCAAGATAGCTCCATTGGGGGTGAGGACTTGCAGAAGGGAGATATACAGCTCCATATAGAAACTCAAGTAACACAAGCAGCAAATTGGTAGAATTACAAAGACCCTAGAAACATATCCATAATAAATAAGCACACCCCAAAGTGATGGGCAAATCTGGTAACAGCCTCTATGCAGCATTGGTCAGGCCGCAGTTGGAGTACTGTGTCCAGTTTTGGATGCCACACTTCAAGAGGGATGCGGAGAATCTGGAGAGGGTTCAGAAGAGGGCCACTCATATGATTAGTGGCCTCTGTGCAAGACCCTACAAGGGGAGGTTGAGGCTAGATAGACACCTGGCTGGGGTTGTATGACTCCAGCGCTCTTTCCTGCTTGGGGCAGGAGGTCAGACATGATGATCCTTCGTGGTCCCTTCCGACTCTACAATCTGTGAATCTATGAATCTAAGAATGCATTAGAGCATACATATCAAATAGTGATCCTCTGTACCTAAGACTTTCTAAGGAGGGCATGTTAGCAAAGTAGTTTAGGTGTCCTGCTGTTCAGTCTTGCTTCAGATTCATGTCAAAGGCTCACCTTCATCAATCCAACTGTAAACAAATGGATTTAAAGGAGACTGGTAGTGATGCTTGTCACCTCACTCTCTCATGCCTGTCCTCATCCACATCACTTCCCTAAGCACATTTGAGCTCCCTATCTGTTGAAATCATGTCCACATGCATACTCCCACTTACAGCTTGTCTAAAATACCTTGGCCCAGATTTCAAAACTATGCAAGTCAATGGAAAGTGTTCCAAATGCCTTTGGTACTGCTTTCTTGAAAGAAAAAAAATTGAGAAGATGAACAGTATGTGCATAGGCATTCACTTCAGACATATTTGTCACTTGAGCAAGCCATAAATACTGATTTGTGAGTCCATGGCAATTTATTGTTATGGCAAACCTAGAATTCTGTCAACTTATTCTCTAGTAATTTTCTTTTACCATGCGGAAATAATGCATTTATTTGAAAATAACGCAAGTTTTTTTTCAATATACACAATCAAAAAGGATGCTTGTGTATAGAAGAGCATTTTCTTGTAAGATTCAATTGCCCGTGTTGCTTGCCAGCTGAGCCAATGACTAAACTAAAACCTCTGTGTAATAGAGTTCAAAAGTGAGCCTCTTCTAAGGTCAAAGGATGATAAATATAGTTAATCTCATGTAACAATTTCAGTTGGTTATCTAGCAAGAGACTTTTGTGCTAGATATGCTGCTATCTATATTGTCTATCTACTTCTTAAAAAGTTGTGCTGCCCTCTGGATCTCAATTCAAACTGTGATGATATCAGCAAGGTGTGAATACTGATGTAGAATGGATTCTAGAAATCTTTTCTTAATCTATACTCTGGCAAAACTTCTATTTACTTCACTAGGAGTTTTGCCTCCATTTGGGCTGAGTCAAATCTTTGGACTAGAATAGATTAAAAAAAAAATAACTTCACTGCTAACAATTCATAAAAAACCCATAGATTCACCAGTGATTGTCTGAAGGTGGAAATTCCTGTGGGAAATACATTCCCAGCCTAATAGTCATATTCCATTAATGCATAGTAGCTTAAATTCCCTTGAATACTTATTTGGTCCCTCTTTATTGTTGTAAAGTGAGAGGCTGCATTATAGATGCAAAGGAGAGGTTGGGTATTCAACTTCAACCTTTCTATTCCTAGCCAGACAGTCAGAGTATGATGAATCAGAATTACAGCTATTTTGTTCATAGAGATTATTAGGATCTACAGGAAACAAACAAACAAACAAAAAAAACAATTAATCTATCATCCCCCCTTCCCCCCCAAAAAACCCAACCCAACAAAACTCCAGGCTGCGTACAGCTTTAAAAAAAAAAGAAGCAGCAAACCTCAGCACAGGAAAGTAAATTAAAAACCTTTCAGTTGACCTCCAGTCAACCAGATAGCATTGCTGCAACGTTTCAGAATCCAACCCCCAACCCCAAAAACAGAATACTTGTTCTAATAAGGACCCTGTTTTGATCATACTCATCCTTGCTTAGCTTAAAAGAATCAGAAAACAAAAAAATGTGAATAACCAGTATGCAGTGAAAAAAATAAAGACATTTCCTGCATCAAGTGCTAACACAAGCCATTTAAAAACAGTTCAGGATAAAAATCATTCCTTGTCTTCTTTAAAAATGATAATGTAACTGGTTCTTTTAAAGAAAGTAAAAGAAAATCCATGATGAAGAAATCCAGGCTTAAAAAATAAATAAAATAACACTCCCCCCCCCCCCCCCCAATGTAGTAGGAATGGGAAGGGGTTCAATTTTTTGTCTCTTGCTATTTGCAATCTGTTATTAAGTTATGTGAAATGGGGATAAGCATTCCTTCTGGGTGCATAAAAGCACATCCTCCTCCTCTGAGCAGCCAAAATGTATCTGAAACAAAAGTGGAGCATGACAGTACTAATCTCGATTTTTCCGTAGCGTTAGAAAATCTTTTATAACAATATAAACTGCAAACAAAGCCTGTCATTTGTTTAATCCTACAAAGTTGTATCTATTATAGAAGCATGGATAAAAAGAAAGAAAACCTAATTATACACATTTTTCACTTAACACAAAAAAAAATACTGGAAAGATAAAGTTAACTTTTCAGTGACTTTTTCACAAACTTTCTAGGCTGAAGTTTCAGTGAAGGTTGAAATCATGAGAAAAGGGTCAATATTAGTTGTTTGGATTGAGCATAAAATTTGAACACCTGCAGTGAAGTTCTTCACTGCAAGGGATATAGGAACATTGGTGTCTGTGCATATCAGGACACGGATATACTTACAGTAGATGTTAAGATCTGTCAGTCTTGATGTGGAGGCAGGAATGTTTTTCGAAATGCTAAGTGCATACCAAGTGAGGGTAAGCCTATGAAAGTGTGTACGCAGCTTTAATGGTGTGATATGTGAACGCTATTCCTTGCATATACAATGTAGGTAGGGAGTTGCAGACACACCAGTGCAGTAAACAACCTGATTGTCAACACATAGACACTCATAATATTAGATTCATGAGTATGCTCAGAAACAGTCACTAAGGATATATTAGCATAGGACAACATGTGGCTGCATACAATTTTGGAGAGATGAATACATCTCTTGAAGGACCTTGTGGCTAGGAATCCTATGGCTGCACTAATGACCTTACATAATTAATGCAGTGACATGGGTGACTGACTCTCCAATTCCCCTTTCAACTCTTCTCTGTTAAAAAAAAATTGTAAAACCTATCAGTAACAGTCGATCCATTGCCAGCTGTTAGAAGCTGCCCACCAGAACCTATTCTGGACACAGCTGCATGATATATTCAATCTCAGGTGTGAATTAAATATTCTTATTACTAAGAATGCGATTTTATGTCACCTTTATTTTTCATATGAGGATGTGACACAACAACTTTAATACTTTGTATATCTGACCTATCCCCTATCATTTATGTGTCACAAACTCACCTATCCCTTTGTGTTTTTATGTTCATTTGTCTCCATCCAAATGGAATGAATTTAGCTTTGTTAATTTTGATGAAATAAATTAATTCAGTGTGTCAAAAGTATTATCATGATCTATCCCTATACTGCATTAACGTTTAAACAAGACTCAGGGTTTTGAGGACAGATACTTCATTCTGTGATTTTTTGCCTCTGTGCCATGCCTGGGAGCACTGCTGTAAAGCACATTGTAACCACTCACGCCCCCTTTGTGTGTCCCAGTTGCTGAAAAAAAAATGTAATACAGCCATTGTTAGAGTGAACTGGATGCAGGCCAATAACCAAAGCCAAAATAGAGACCCTAAGAATGGTGCTGGGAATGACCTGGGTGCACAACACACAGCAGCCACATTAACATTATCAGGCGTCAGAGTGAGCAGAACTGGTATGCCATGCTGCTCTGCAATGATCGCAGCACAAGGGCAGTAAAGACACGAGTTTAAAATGTTTTTTGTTTTTTTTATTCTAGTGACAGGGAAAAATACAAAGTATTTGAAATATAAAATATTAAGCAAGTCTTTGATTGTAACAAATTTTGCTTACACCCTTCTTGTAGCTAGAGAGACTGTATTATATAAGGAAAATGCCTTATTTGAGAGTCTTTAGATGATATTGAAAGTGGTACTGACAATGGTAATAATGGCCTTTTCTGAGAACAGACAGCTGAGTTGGGCTGAAATTGTGATTGCTTCTGTTAAAGACTGATAGTGCTTTCTTGTAGACAAGGCAACACATAGCAAGGTTCTCTTAAAGTCCCTTGCAGCCCAATTTTTCTATGATTTTATGAACATTTTGAATAATGAGCTATCTGAATATATTACCTGAGAATTATTAGAAATAAATAGTCTTTAAGAAGCTGCTTCAGTTGCAGACATTAGCATTTCATTATTTAGGTCTAGTTAAGAATCTCTTTAGTTCTTTGCTATAGAGCCCAATATATATTTTCAAGGTCAATATGAAAATGAATTCTAAGTGGAATAGGAGGATCCTAAAAAGTTTACTTCTCACCTGAACTTAGCAGTGAATAGAACAGTGCTCTATGAGTATACTCCTAATACACTTGCCAGCACTTAAGATCTTTACACAAAGTCAGAGTAAATTCCCCTAGATCTCCATAACTATGAATTCATAAAATAGCAAATCTAAATTTGATTAAAATGCTGCTCTTCCAGTTCTGTGTCCCTATGTTCCTAAAAGGAGAAAGAAAGAACAGCTAAAAGAAAAAAATATAGATTTATTTTTGGTGCTGACTTTTACATGCAGTCTCGCTTCTGAAGAGGACCAGGGAAGAGCAGCAGTGACCCCTGGTGGTATGGGGAAGCAGAGATGACCCATGGCAGTGGGCAGAAGAGACCCTGGATGGTGCAGAGAAGTGGTGGCAAGCCCTAAGAGCAGCAAAGGAAGATTGCACCCTAGAGGCACTCCTCAGCATCAGAGAGACAGCAACTCTACTGCAGGCCTCCCTACCCAGCACTTGCTATTTTGGGTAGTGTAGGTGGCAAAGTCCTCAAATCAGTGTGGTAACTCCTGGCAGCTAGGAGCAGCAGGGTCTCCAGGGTGGGCCTCTCAACCCAAGCTTCCTACATTGATTGGTGTAGCCCTGGGTGAATTTCCTTTCCCAACTAAGTGGGCTGGGTAGTAGCTCCCCTGGTTGGTTTGCCAGTAACTAAGATTGTTAACCATTTGGAGTTTCAGTTAATGTTCAATAGTTAAGATTTTCTTTAAGATTGTGTGTGTGCTCACTTTTCCCCCTGTCATAAACCCTATTTTATTTGAACATTGCATGCAAGTTGGGAAGTTTGTTCACTTGATCATATCATCTGAATTACTGGATCAGGATAATAAAAGCCTAACAATGTCCCAGGAGATTGTCCAGGCTCTTCGAAAACATTGGGAGTGGCATGCATGATGGTAAGTCTCACTCCTTTCAATTCATGTGCTGCCTGAACATCAGTATTAAACAATGCATTTCCAGAAGGGGTGGCCCTCTCATCTGGGCTATCTTCTCATTATTTCTGACGCACCAATTTGGTTCATCAATGTCCAATTGAATACCCCTCTTACTTGCTATGCAAGTTCCTAAACACAGCCCATAGATTGCATCAATAGGTCTTTTTTGTGGGGACTAATTTCTATATTTAATTTTTACTGACTTAAAAAAAAAATGTATATAACAAGCTGAGTTGACATTTTTTTACCTTGGAAAGCTTAGAATGTAGGTTTACATTCAAAATTATAGATCCCTGTGGTTTGGTATGGTGTTGATTAAGTGTTGAGTTTGTGATCCTATCTTGAGAGCAGTTACTAATAGTCAGTTGAGGATGGACAACACTATACCTGAAGTCAATTTTATTATTTCTGTGGGTCGGTATCATTACTTGGAGGATGAGCCTGGCTTTTTGCCACTCTCCTGCTGTTCTGCTGTGATGTGTGCTTATGTACTTCATCACCCTTTGGGAAAAAAAAAAACATACTACATCTACTAACTACACTTAAGGAGAAACTGTTCTGACATGTAGGTAAAATGTTTTTAGTAATAAAAAATTTGGTTTTAGCTTTAAAATTTTCTAATGATGGTAACATTTTGGGCCATAGTCTCGAAGGCCAATCATTCTCTCTACTGGAAGAGAAAATGTTGCTTGATGCCAAGACAAGCCCCTCTTTGAGAGAATGGTGTGCATATGAGCATAAAAAATGGGTTAAAATCTATTAACATTTTGCCACCACAAAAAAACCCCATATCACTTATTTTACAAGTAGAAATAGAAATATCCAACTGTAGTATAAAATATGCTGTAAATAAAACTTCAGGAGAAATAAAGTTTGTATAGCATAAAATTAATATTTCATTAGAAGTGATAAAAATATGCATAGAGGAAATCAGAAAGAGCAATAAAAAATATTAAAAAAGGGAATTTTTAAGAAGCCTTAAGGTAGGCTCAGCAAAGCAGGTATTGTAAGATAGGGGATGACTACCTACCAAGATGTACTATCACACATTATATTATACAGCAGTGAACCTTGTGGCAGCCAAAGAATTCCAAACATAACTTTTAAAAATTAATAGAAGATAAATATAAAGAAGAGATATACAGCAGATTAACTGCAGGTTGTACAGTCCCAGCTACAGTGTGCTTCAGTACCAAACATTGAAAGGTATATTGGTATTTGGGCTGGAATAGGAGGACAGTGTGCATCCTTGGGTTGCATACTTCCATAGCCAGAAGAGATCTACTTTATAAGAAATGTCTTTATTGAATGGGTGGCTGTACTTCAAACAAAAATAGATGTTCTAACACCCCAGAAAGGCAACAAACATTTACTTTGGAAATGGTCTGATGCCAGGGCTGCCTTTTTTTCTGTGTATGTAACATGCCTATCATGGTATGGTTCTGGGAGATAACTATGACTCCTTATTATAAATCATTTTAGTAATAAATAGGACTTAATTTTGTTCCTGTTGAAGTCAATGGGAATTTTGTAGCTGATTGCAATGGAAGCAGGTAGCTCCACTCTACAGGATAACTAACAGAACATTCATTCTGACTTTAAAACACAAGGTAAGATAGCAGAAACTAAAACATGTCCTAGATAATGTTTAAACTCCTTAATAATCCAATTTGTAATATACACAATTAGTACATTTAATTATTATTGCAAAACTCCTAAAAAAGTTCTTACAATTGCTTTTTTTTCCAATTTATAAAAGGATTTAAAAATAGAACTTCAAATAGGAAATTAAATGTAATAAGTGGCAGCAAGCTATTTACGCATGCAGTGTATAATCTTCCATGTTAAAAATGGCAAATCCTTGTTTGCAATGTTTGCTCTGTAATGCAGTATTCTTATAAGAATTTTTCCTTGCTCAGTTAACCACCACTTTCCACAATGCGATGGGTAAAAACAGAGGTTGGGTTTATCCCAGGTTTGATTATCCCAAGCTTTGATTTGCATTAAAATAGGTAGGGGACAGTTATTTGCATATAAAGTTTGAATGGCAATTAGCTCAAATCAGCCTCCATGGTCCCAGGAAAAAAAGTGTTGTCTGCTAAAAACAAACAACTGGTTTGATTCAGTTTTGAGAGTTTCATCTCCCAGACATCTCAGACATCTCAGATGGACAACCCCCTTGTCCCGCATTAAGTACCTCTGAAGTATCCAAATTAATGCTGTGCCTCCGAACAATCACAGCTAATTCAATTTCATTGCTATTTAAACTGTATATAAATGGCTATCCTGCACCTGTCAGTAAATTCTCAGACTAATCAGCCCCAGATTAAACTGGTCATCTGTGGCCACATCTACATGAGACTCTGACTGTGCAGTAGCGCATGACTACTGTGCAGTAGTAGCATGGCATGGCAGAAAGCATGACACAATGCTACTGCTCAGTAATCTTGGGTTATTGTACAGTCAGTGTCACAAAAAAGTCATTCAGTGACACTACTCTGCAGTAACTCAAGCTACCCTGCAGTCATTTAGTATTTGTACAAACAAGTACTAAACGACTGTGCAGTAATGACCCTGCAGTCAGTCTCTAATATAGATGCAGCCAGTGGGTGCATCTACATGAGTCATTTACTGAGGAATAGACTAATTATCTCTGCAGTAAACGTCTCATATCTATATGTGTGCCCTATTAGGCTGCAAGAAACTAATCAACTCTGCCGCAGGGTAGTACTTGTGAATACAAGTATTATCCTGCTGTGGAGTTTTTTATTTCACAACCCTCACTGGAGGGCCCCTCACTGGTGCATCCTTATGCTCCAGCCAGCCCTTCCGCAGCATGTTGAGCCTGGTCAGAGCATCCCTGGGCTGGCAGGCTGACCCCCCCATACCCGCTGCCAACGAAGGCTGCTCCAACCCAGCTCAACATGCTGCAGTCTGGGGTGCATGTGTAAACATGGCACCCAGGCACAATAAACTCCAATGTGATAAGAGCCAGAGTGTATTGATTCACCTTAATAGCATGTGTAGACATGTCCTGTTTTTAGCCTGATGATACTTCACAGATACTTCAAGTGAGACAATAAGGGTTGCATGTCTATAGGATCCCAGAACAAAAGGCTTTGTCCAGTGAAAATCTAACTCTGTTTTCAGCCTATGAGGTTTTGACTCGTGTAGGTTTATTCCTTTTTGTTTAGTTTAAAGGAGTTTGCTAAATAACCAAATATTGCATCTACATTCTTTGCAGAGTATTCTGAATTCATAATTAATGGCTTTATTCCTATACCACATATTTTTTGAGAGTTGGGGTTTTTTTTTTATTTTTCATTGAATAACAACCCATTTACATTAAAGTTAAAAAATTACCAGAATCAATACCCAAAGGCAAATTCAATAAGAGTCTATTTGACTATAAATAATTAATCTCTGTGGTTCCTAAACATGTAAATAAACTAGCAATTATAGATGTGCTACAGTAGGTGTTATTGAGTAATGGGAAAATTCTCGTTTCCATTATGTAATGTTGTCATTAAATAAACTCAATTTCACCATGAAACATCCCATTCATTTCTTTAATTGAGGCCAAACGTATCTGATAATTTATAAAAAAAGATGTTCTTCTTTTCCCAATTACTTTTTGTTTATAAATGATATGCAGCCAAAATGTTCTCTGTAATTTCTCTAAATGGCACATTCAGCTATTAGGCTCCACTGGCCCTATGTCATATTCCTTTAAAAACATATAAAACTGCTTCACAGTTGGTGTATATTGGTTCATTGTTATTGACTTCAAGGGAGCTTCGGCTGAGGACCTCTGAACAGACTTGTAAAGATATTTAGTTATATATTTAGATATTTAGTCTATTTAGATATTATTAATAATATCTATTATTTAGATATTTAGATATTTAGTCTATAGTTGTAGATAAATGCCTAGTGAGATGTTAAAAGTGTCTGTAGCTATTAAAACAAAGGGTAGTCCTAAAAGCAGACATTTCTCAAAAATCTGCTAGTCTGCCATCAGAGCCTTGAGCTGCCTTGAACATCTTTAACAATTTAGTCCTTGGCCATAAAGAACTGTTGGTGGGATGCATAGAAAGGAAGCCAAATTGCTATTGTAAGAGAGAGTAGGGAGTCATGAAAGTGTGTTCTGGGAGAAGACAACACAATAGTCCTTTCTTTGATCTTTTCCCAGATTTTTCTGTTCTTATTAAGTTTTTTGTGGAAAAATGAGAAGGCTTTACATAAGAAAAATCAGATTCTGGCAAATCCACAAGAGGCTAATGGCATCTACACAGAGATTCAATCATTTCTGTATTGTTTCTAGAACCTCTGGATGTTCCACTCCTGCTTCCTGCTTGTCCTGAGACCTCTTCAAAAGGAGATTTTGTGGCATTAAATGGTAAGGTGGTAGGGCAGCACTAATTCAGAAGATTTCCCTCAATGTTGCTGGTGAGTGATGGAATAGAACAAGGTATTTCATGTTTGGCTCACTCCATAGTTCATGGGGATAGGGAGATTGTGCCAGATAGTTCCTATCCCCCTACCTTAAACACATTTGGCTTCCAAAGGTAGGGAGATAGGAAAACCTTTGGACAGAAGGCAGTCACTTAAATTTGCATGTAGGCACCTAAAAGTGGACACTTAAATGGTAACGACGTGCCTCCTTCATCAGATGAAGTTTGAAAACTCAGATACCTATGCCACCAAGCCATTACTGTACAATCAAGAATTAATTCTTAAAGGCTGAAACTTGTATCTATGGTTTTAACTACATTCGTCTAGAAGTGATTAATTCAATTATCTCGCTGTTGCCAATGGAATGTTTAGTAGAACTATATTTTCAATTACATTTATCTTTTCAAACTGTAACATGCATAATGCTTTAAATACTTTTGAATTACATGTTGATCTTTGACTTCCAGAATAGATTTGTCATATTTTAAGGGATATGTATGAGCTAAATAAACTTAAACTGTGTTCAATTAAACAATAACATTTTGATGTAAATGATTATACAACTTGCTGAACAAGATTTTAACCCCAGCCTAATACCAAGTGTATTATGCTGTCACATTGTTAACGGTGGGGAGGGCTTTTTGAACATATGTACCTAGCCTGAGTGTACATCAATATCAGCTGCAGTCTATGCCCCCATGTCCACCATTCTATTGTCAAATATGATTAGTCTTCAGCTGGAATTCTCCTTAATATTATCAGTGACTCCTTATTAACAAATAGAAAATTCTTTCCTTTATCTGTGAGCAAGTAGAAAATGGCATCTTAGTGGTGGATGTTGCAGGAAAAGTGGAATTAATGTGATATAGAAACAGCTTTTGAATCCCAAAGTCATTTTTTATTCTAAGGTCCAGGGGAGGTTCTTACAGCACAGTGCACTTTGAGGACATTCTGCAATGCTGCTTCTTATGCTTATTTTGGCTTCACAACTATATAATCAAGATGGGAATCTGACCCATTATCCTGCAGGAAGCAAACTTTTGTTCGATTCACTATCTTAAAGGCCAGTTCAGACCCTGAACTATACAAACTTAGAAGTATAGAAATCCTCTAAAGCCATTACCATTACTTTTATCCAGAATTGATGCATAAGTCTGCCAAAGAGCACAAATTGAGTAATACACTCAATTTGCGGAGGAAAAGATTTTAATCTTCACAGAGCATTTTTTTTTCCTTTCAAATGCTGATGCTCTTTTTTCTGTGGGGGGGAACATAGCAAAGTTGATCAGAGAAATGGCAAATATGTTTAGTTCCTCCATCTTTAGTACCTGATATGCACTGAGGAATGTTTTTAACTTAATTAAATTTCTGCTAAGTTCCCAATGAAGTTTGACCCAAAATATAATATGAAAACAGATGATATTAAAATGTAAAGTTACATGTTTGGACCACTCTAATGTCCTCAAATAAGGCCTTTGTTTTTAGTAAAAACTCTCTTTGCCTTGTCAAAATTGCAGAAACCCTTAAAACTAGCGACTCTGGAATTTGAATTACCTTTAGAGTTACCAGAAACAAACACCATAAGACAGACAGCACGTTGCCAAAACAAAGAATGCTTTTTTAAAAGAGAAAGCAGTGGTGGGATTTTCTTTATATTCTGTAGGGTGCCTAAAATATATTCAGGGGGTGCAACTATATGTGAGCCCGACTGCGCAGTTTTTACTGTGTAGTTATCTAGTACTTTCAAATTCTAAATAACAGACAGTCCGAGTGGTGCACAGGTCATTTCCGACCCTACTGAGCAGTAGCTTATTGCTACTGTGTAGCAGTGTCAGCATCACAGTTCGTGCCCGCTGACACTATATTCTTGTAGCGATGGGCTATGTCACTGTAGCTTGTTGGTACAGCAATGTAGCATCTCGTTTAGATGTGCCCAGGTTATCATTTATGTAACATGTGAATTATTCATTCATACATTCTTTTCTCTGTTGTGGTTCCTCCTATAGAGAAAATATTACCAGACTCTCTTAAGTACAGATGTTTTTCCTGGCAGTTGCATGCTGCCACTGGATTTTGTTTTGTACAAATACCAAAATAAAATCAATGAAGTCTAATGCCCAGTACCCTTCCATTTGCTTCCCTCGTGGCCACTTTCTTCCATGAGAACATGTTAGATTTGTGGGCTCTCGATGTGCATCTTACATATTTTAGCTTTAGCATTAATTCATTACAACTTCAAATATGCATTTTGCATAATAAAAAAAGCTGGATGGTTTCAGTTTGACCTTTGCGAAGTGGAGAAAATGCTCTAGCAAGGAATCACTAATAAAAAATATCTCCAAGTTGTCTTGGTTCGTGAGCCAAAGACAAGCTTGAACACTATTAAATTATTTAAAAGTAATGAACAAAATGTAGACACATAACAATGCTATTTGGAGATCAAAGAGTAGTTGAAGAAAGTGCTGTTAAATTGATTTTACTAGTGAAGTTTATTGCATGAATATTGCCTTGCACAAAATAAAGCTCCATTTCATTGCCCCTTTTTTTTCTCATTTGGTGTACAATCTATTTCCCTCTCTTCCCATAACAGCCTTCCTGGTACTATTTTTGGAAGGTTGAAAAATTCTGATTTGTGATGTTCCTTATGTCCTGCCACTCTGTCACCCCTTTGCACACCAGGCCTGTCAAATACATGCAGTTGTTACCCTTAGATTGACCTAATCTAAGTGCTGAACTGTACATACATTCAGGGAGGTTAGACTGAGCAAAACATGGCCAGCTTATCCAACTTAATTCACTTGAAGATGTGCACTATGTAGATCAGACTAACTCATGTCCAATCTTACAAAACATTTGCATGCAATTAGAGAGAAACCCTATGCTTGAGAAAGCCCAGTCACTCACTGCAGCCCCAGGGCTACACTTTTCCTACCTCCCCCACCACCCTGACTGGGCTATTTTTATTCCTCTAACTAGATCACCTCTGGAAAGACAACCTCCCCCCTCCCCAACCCATGAACCTGCCAACCGCACCTGGACATGCCAACCTTCCCCCAATCTGCTAGCCCTGTTCCCATTCCTGCCCACCCCTCCCTCCACCCTGACTTAGATTGCACTCCCGACATAGCGTCTAGCAAAAGGGGGGACTTGTTCTATGATCACACAGCTTAAAGTAAGATGCATGATCATAGATTGGATCCCGGGAATATCTGCACATGCCACGAGTTTGTGCTAGCTCTGAAACTGGAAGCAGTGTAGCCAGATTAGTGTTACACTGCTACAGAGCAAAGATGACATATGTCAGCATATCACTGTCGGACACTGTAAATTAACAGAATATACATATCCTTTGTGGCTAGAACTGGCTTTTTTTGGTCCTTAGGTTGTTCAATGTTCAGCACATTGGTGTCCTCATCCATAGTGAGGCTAAAATAATTCATATGCTACCAACATACACATGAATAACCATAGTAGACTTGCTGCTTAGTGTTTTTGTTGCAAAATGTGCACGGGATTAAATGATTCAGGTAACAAACATGGGAAATGGCTCTCAAAGGGGAGAGCTGCTACTAATTTGTAATGCTGTTATTTACATGACATTCAGCACTGCTTTACTTGTGCTGCACTGTACAGTCTCCTTGAAAGAACAAGTTGTTGTGGCAGATATTAAGTGCTTAAATCCCAAAAAGCCTTTTCCAAACAGAGCTGATAAGCTAATGGTTTCTTTTTTAAAAAATTCTATTGTTTGCCATAGCATGGGAAAATTCATATTTATATTTCATATTGTATTTGTACACAGTGTGCAGAGCTGATTTGAAATTGGACTTGGTGGTAGAGCTGCACTATCTTCTCTCTTGCAGAGAGAAAAACATTTTAATGGCTGCAGATATTGTGGTTCTTATAGGAGGGATACGGTATATTCGTTTCCATTTAAAAAACGGTAAATGCAACAAAGAGACTAGAACCCCCTTTATATCTGCATTTGAATTGCAGACAGCAAAGCCACAAACAACAATAAACACTCTCAGGAGGAGTTTGTGAGTTCAAGGACACTGTTCTGCACAGGAAGCAGAGCAGAAATGGAGCAGGGGAGATGCTGGGTTTTAGAAGCTCAACAGGTTCCACAGTTACGGCTAATATGCAGTAAAATGGAACAGATTGATTCAGCTTTCTTCACAGGGTTCATATGGACCTATACCTTCTTGATCATTACCAAGGAAGATACATATCAGGAGAAAGATAGCTCCAAGGAAGATATTGCAGCCCCAGGACTCTATGACATATACTTTTTCACATCTACCTCTGATCTGTGTACACCTTACCACCAAACACCTACATTCACCCAGGCAATGAGCCAAAACAGAGTTCCCATCTTTTATGTATTCTGTCCAAATTCTGCTTCCACAATTTGCAAAACAGAAGTGACATGGATTCTTCAATTTTAACATTTAGTGGAAGGTATCCAAAGGCATAAAGGTCAATTAGACTTCAAATTCCCATTGAAAAAGAAATCAATGGAAGTCGGGTGCATCACTTCTCTTCATGTCTTGAAAGTTTCCTTCCTAAATTGTCTGGAGGATTTCTAAATGACACAGAAGTCATTCAACTGAACATTGAAAGGCACCCAATACTTGGTGATACAAAGTATGCATGATGTTCAAAACAGAATCAGGACTCTTACTGTAGATTTTTTTTTTTTTTTTGTACTTTAACCTTCAAACTTTCATCACTTTTGTTTCTGTCATAGTTTCAAAGCAACTGACAAGCAGCTCCAAATATTTAAAGTTTATTTCATTACATTAGATGGTTTTCTATTAATAAAACCCACACCTTGTGACAATGACACATGCTAAACCTTAGGTGTTGAAGCCCCAGCAGCTGCTTAATAATGGACATGGTGTAGAGCAGTGTCTTAGTTATGCGCATGGAGTATAGCTCATTTTTATTAGATCAGTCAGAACTTAAATAGAGGTAATTGCAAAATGGTTATTGATTGGAATATTTAAATGCAAAAAAAGAGATTACTACCTAGCACTTCTTTTTCTCTGTTATACTAAAAAGGCAACTACATTAATCTCTCTCTTTCCTTGTCAAAACTATTCATCAATCTTCAGTCTATTAACAACCATTCCACCCCCCTGTCTAATGAGCTTATTTAAACACTGTTTCTTCATTGATCTCTGTGGGTCCAGCTCCTGATCCAGTTTAACAGGAATTTCACTGGAGTAAAAATATAGGATCAAAAAGAGGGCAACGGTAGCCAGGGAATCTCAGTTTAAACAGTCACTAGAACTTTCAAGTGGAACCATAGATATCAATTGCCAATATTTTAAACGTTATGGTGAGAGTGAGACTTTGTGAGCCTGAATCCCTACCCATGTTGACATAATCAGGAGTAAACTTACTGAGGCTAAGAGATACTGAAGCATGAGACTGTTGAGAATAAGGTTTATATGTTTGTAAGGACTATTCTAAGTTACTCCAACTTGTAGTGGCCAATAGGAAGTGTTATGATATCTGAAGATCTCCCAATTTCAGATAACTCTGATTATCTATTTCCAATCTCAGTACATGCCTAGTAGTGATTGACAGGTTCAATTAAGTCAGACACGAATAACTATAATTCTTTTCTGCCTCTATGGCAGCTACATACCATTTGGGGTGATCTGGTGGCCACCTATAAGTTTATTAGGGGTGTTCACCAGGATCTGGGGGAATGTCTGTTCACCAGAGCGCCCCAAGGGATGACAAGATCGAATAGTTACAAACTCCTTTGCGACCGTTTCAGGCTGGACATAAGGAAGAACTTTACTGTCTGAGCCCCCAAGGTTTGGAATAGTCTGCCGCTGGAGGTGGTTCAAGCACCCACTTTGAATGTCTTCAAGACACTTTTGGATGTTTATCTTGCTGGCATCCTATGCTCCCTGCTGACTTCCTGCCCCTGGGCAGGGAGCTGGACTCGATGACCCTCTGGGGTCCCTTCCAGCCCAAATGTCTATAAAATCTATGAAATCATTTAAACATTTGTCTGAGTGCCCTCTAGTTCTCTACAATATTGCCCAACATTTCCATGACTACGTATACAGTGCTTGTACAGATAGAAGTTAAAACTTGAAAGATTATGAGATCCAAACTGAAGAAGAAATCAGAAACTGAGAATAAGTGGAGAGCAACACATCCATGTGGAAGGAAAAAGGCATTTCTCATTCACCACTCATGACATTGTGTAGTGTAGTGGCTGGCTTCAATAAATACCATTGGGCATGAATCAGAAGAACTAAACAACAGCTTTTCTTTTGGCAAGCCTCTGTAGCCCCCTTTCCACTAACTAACTGCCTACTACCTGGGGGACCATGCCTCAATTTCCAGCTCTTCTAAATTAGGGAGTTTCTCTAAATTCTAAATTTCCTCACTATGTGCCTCATGTGCTTTTTGTTAAGGTATTTAAACAGACTAGAAAGAAATGGACCAAGATTGGCCACACCATTCTACTAGAAGTGTTTGTTTTAATATGCTTGTTCTAATATTTATGTAGCTATTTCTAATTCTTTGTTTTAACATACAGAATATTTTAAGCATTTAGCTTCCCTGAATTGTGCCTTGATTCAAAACCAAACACTTCCCTAAGTTTGTCTGCCCTTATTTTTCACCCATTTCAGTGTTGGGATATGAATCACAGATACAAGATTAATTATTGGCATTTACTTTTATGGGTATTTAACATTGCTTATGAAGGTTAATGATACAAGTGGTCTCCGCATGTGGATAAACAATGGATTCAGCCTGACATCTATGCAAGACAGTGAGTCATTTGTGTCCACTGTCTTAAGATATGGCCAGCCTTAATAATAAATAAAATAGCACAGGAAAATTGCATCCTATAATGAAGCTGAAGCTTAGCCGAAGAACATAGGTTGAGTAACCATAGATATAAACAGAACAGTGAGGTTGAAAAAAATAAAGAGCAGTAATTCAGAAAATTGTTGCTATGAAATACACAGCAAGAATTCAATGAACACTCAAAGTGGTGTTTTAATAGAATCATTTTAATTTTTATATATTACTTTAGACCCAGAATGCTAGATGCATCTGTTTTAGTGCATCCTAATAGGTGTGCTTTGGAAGGAAATCATATAAAGTAGTTAAAAGTAAGAACCTCCCTCCAGTGGGACATTGCACATACCAATCTTCTCTTATGTTTTTGTAGTAAGCATTAGAAATTAAAATTCACTTAACAGTTGCTTTTACAAATAACGGATTTGGGTATTAAAAAATGATGGGTCACTTCTGAAGTTGCATTATTATTAAAAATATATTTTTTAACTTTAGAGAATCAATTTTACTCTAGCAGATATAAAGGGCCAGTGAAAATGAAGCATTTTAGCAATATATCTGGAATGCTGTGTCCTACTGGCACCAATACAAGATGCAAAGGTGGGAAGAAAGAAAATACAGACCCCAATAAGCTATATTAAGCAGTTTGGATTAAACTCCTGAAGATGAGGAAGTCAATGAGAGTTTTCCTATTGACTAATTAGGTCAGGATTTCACTCCTTGTGGGGAGCACTTTAGACATCATAATGGAAATTTATCAGAATTGATCTCAAGAAAAATCCATCCACATAATAGCTGCAGTTTAGTAGTTTACACTTTAAGTACACTGGCATAGGTATAAAGGAAAGCTCATGTAATGCTGACCACAACAGACTTGACTTTCCTCTAACACTCACTATTATTTTTTAGAGCCATGTTTCTATAGGTCTTTAGGCACCTAAAAATGAAAGTAGGTGGCTAGTAGAATTTTCACACTATGAAATCAGGAATTAAGCCACAGAACCCAACTAAGTGCCAGTTGCATCTTTACCTCTATCAATAGTTTGTTCTTTCTTAAATGAATAGTTATGGTTGGGAGCCATAATATAATAGACTTACTACAGGGATGCCATTTAAATAGACTGCAATATTGAAGAGAATGAGCTGACCGTGAGATGCTGACATAATGAATTGTGGATGCTCTCAATAATCCAGCTGTCTTTTTACCTGATCTAGTTATTTATGCCATACTTTTTAACCTGCTATCTGACTATCTTGCAAAATACCATAAAGCAGAGTGCAGACCTTAGGGGTATTTGATAGTATAGTGGATTGAAATGAGATTTCAACCTCTTCTGAAGACATAACCACTCATGTTTAGTTTTAAAAGCTTCTATGATAACATGATTACTCTCCCTCATTAAAAAAAAAACCACTTAGATCTATTCTTTTAAAATCAGTATTGGAAAAAATCCAACACCCCCTACCAAGAGGTTTCCTAGAAGTTTCAAAGCAACTTCTGAAACCCTCTCAGTTGTCCATCTACTTTCAGGATTAGGGAACACACTACTTTTTTGGTATTAGGGAAGAAATTTTATGCAAGCTCTGTCTGAGTTAGGAGTCTTTTGCTGCTACTATAATACCAAGAATAATACACAGTGGATGTGTCTACATGAGATGTTTTACTGTGAAGTAGTATAGTTTACTGGGCAGTAAGCATGTGTGTCTACACTTGCACATACTTACTACACAGTAAACCTTGCTAATATCGAGTAAATTTGCTACCTGCAAATGCAAGTAGCAAATGTATTGACAAAGACTAACTGCGCCGTAGTGCTTGTGTATCTGCTCCCAGTCAGCCAGCCACCAGGAGCTGCCTGCTGCCAGGGTGGGATCCACCACCAGAGCCTAGGTGGGGACTATGTCCCCCTGGCTCCATGGTCCCACTCCGATATTGCGATCAAGGAGTGGGGTCTGTGAGATCCTTGTCTCTCAGCCTCCACTTCACCATTTCAATCAGGTCATGGGGGATGGGAAATCCTTATCTCCCAGTGCCAGCTCCGTGACAGTGGGGCCTGGGGAGCAAACTCTCCAGCTCCTGCCCTGCAACTGTGGGATGGGGGTTGGGAACTGTTCCAGTCAGGGGCAGGACCCAGCCCTGTGCCCCAATCAGGCCATTGAGGTGCAGGGCTTGTAAAGAGCTGCAGGTGTGGAGAAGGTACCAGCCCCCACCCTGATCTGCCAGTGCAGCATCTAGAAGTGAGCCCCCAGCTGGGTGAGCTAGCAGTGGGGCAGCTAGAAGTGAGCCCCTGGGGGATTTCCCACCCAGCGGAGGGCTTGCTACTAGCTGCCCAACCAGCAGACCAGGACAGGGATTTGGGACCTACCCCTCCCCTGCAGCTCTTTCCAAGTCCCCTGCCCAATCAGGGGGCCAGAGAGCTGGGGCTGGGAGCTCTCTGCCACCATGGCAGGGGGACATTGTTCCCACCTTGGCATCAGGCAGCCCCCCAGTGGCAGGAAGCATTGTCACAGCTCTGACCAGGAGACAGCTCCTGGCCTGGTGGTCCCTACCAAAACCCTGAGCTAACAGCCAGGGGGAACCTAGAACTCCCCCTGGAGGAAGCAGGGGCCCATTGTCAAGGCCCAGGAAGTGAGAGCAGTTTGCTACCATTGGGCATATGTAGATGAAACGGGGGCCCTAAATTGAAGCGATGGGTTTTAATAAACAATGGTTCAATTTAGGGTTGATTAAACCCCCATGTCATGAACACACCCCACTGACTTACCTGCGTCTCTGGTGGGGACCGGAGGGGTGGGGAGGGGAGGGGAGAGTGAGCTGCTGGGGGGTGAAGCACTCCCTGGGCTGGGGGGAGGGGGGTGTTTCTTCCTTCTGTGGCAGCAGTGGCCCCCTGTCCAGGCGGCACCCACCCACAGGCACCCAGCTCAGGCAGTCCCAGGGGCACCACAGCCATGGAGGGAAGCACCAGGCCCCCACATAGCTCAGGCAGGCAGGGTCCGGGGGTAGGGTGGGTGGGGTGGGGTGGGGTGGGGGGAAGGTCAGGCTCACTGCTTTTCTTAGGCAGAGCCTGCCTTCCTGGGCTTCTGCTAGGCTGCCTGCATGGGCTTCCTGCAGAGTCCCTGAGCTGCACGGAGCCTAGAGCTTTGCTCCACGGCTGTAGGGGCAGCAAACTAAAACTCCTTGAAGGAGTTTTAGTTTGCTGTGTCCCGAGTCATTTAAGGTGAATTAAACCACCAAATTTCCTACAGCACCTGGAATTAATGTGCAATACACCACTGAGGCATGCAAACACTGACACGATTAAAGTGGTGGAAAAGCTTTTACCCTGCTATAAAGTGTCATGCACACATACCCCTCATTTTGTCTACACATGGCCATTAGCAGCAAATCTGTTCCTGTTTCCCCACACGTGTACATGCCTGCCTGGGAGTGTTTATTCATGATTAAACTGCTCCCAGATCTAATGCATGTGTAGACATACCCATTGTTTTGCATAGTAATAGATTGCCAACATTTTGATTGGCACACTAGACCAAGAAGTAGAAACCCTCGGAGTTTTAAGTAGGAGTCACTGCAGCTTTTATTAAAGAGTCAGGCTTTGTAGATGGGACTGTAAGACAGTCACAGCCTATGTGGATCAAAGCCAGTTGATTACAAAGATACTTGATTTCCTGAACTCTCCAACTTTGATGACAGTCCCGTGTATAGACCTGTTGCCAGATTAAGCCCTTAGTATGTAATTTCATTTGGTAAGAGGAAAGTGAACAGTCATTTATTTGAACTGTATAATGTACATCATGTCCCAGGGATGATTAAAAATACATAATGAATATTTACCTGGAGGGGCTTGTAAGGGTAAGCCCTAGCAGGAACACATTGAGAGCCTTTTTATTGAATGACTTTATAATGGCTGAGAAAGAAATTATTTATTACTTCATCAAATACAAAGGACTGGTTAATGATAACATTTATTAAAATTGTTATTATGACATATTATTAGCTTCCATCTCAGAGAATGCTTCAGTGAAACATGACTGCTGGTATAACCAAAAATAATAATAATACTGGTAAATGCTAGTTTTCTGTACCAAGTAATATGGTGATGAATAAATTGCTGATCTTTATTAGCAGAAATAGCAAACATCTAATTATTATAATTAATCATTTGCTAATAGAACGATGGCATTATTTATTTTACCATGCCAAAAAAGAACAGAGGGAAGAAGAGTTTAGAATTGTTTTTGCCTTAGGAAAAAAAGATATTGAGTGTTCAGAGGAATAGCTGAATGTTACTAGTGAGCATATAGATTCAGATGATGAACTTTTTTCCCATGTTAATGGCCAGTTATTCATGTGGGCTAGGTACAGGCATTCAAAAAGCCTGAGGCAGGTTCAAACTAACTTATGTGGGTTCCTCTAAGTGGCCAAGCTTGGTTTGGGAGAGACCAGAACACAAGTTCACCCTTCAACGGAGGGACCTGCCTGCATAGGCCAAGATGAGCAGCTTGGGGGTGCTCACACATGCCTTTGAGCAGGCTGCTGAAGAATGCCCAGTGCAACAAGAAACCAGCCATCTCTGATTGGCCAATGTGGCCCCTCACCCCAGCCCTGCCTTTTGATAGCTGTGAGCTAACAGTCATAGCCAGTGGGGCAATGGGGCAAAGTGGCCTCTCCCATCTGTGTTTGCTCTGGCCACGCAACTGTTGGGCAGTGGGAGCAGGGGGTGGGAGCAGAGCAAGGCAGCCCCTCCCAGCTGTGCTTGCTGCAGTAGCATCCATCAGGGGCAGCAGCACGGGGCAGAGTGTGGTGGGGCATGGAGTGGACCAGGCCCTCCCAGCTGTTGCAGGCTCCAGCTTCATGCCTAGAAGCAGCAGCTGGATTGGGAGCTGAGGGAATGTGGTAGTCCCTGCCACATGGAACCAGCCTTGGCCCCAGTGCTGGCACCCCCAGACACAGATGCCAGCATTCCCTTGTCCCTACTGCCTGACTGCAAATGTGGTTGTGTCCCTGCATGAACCCTGCACCACCCTGTGAGGAGGGGCTAGTGGAGGCCTGCAAAGTGCCCTGGGATGCCAGTGGATAGTGACCTAACTTGAATCAGGAGGGGATCTGGCACAGAAATTTGTTAGACCAGTCTAACCTAAATCACTTAATTCTGGGCACAGACAGAAGTGACAATTTTAACCCAATCTGGCTACGGAAAGCAATTTATAGCTATGACCAAATACAAGTGCATGGCTGCAGACAGCTTCAAAAATGGCCAATCACGTGAAAATCTGACCTCTCATTGCTTGAGGTATTAAATGAAGATGTTTCAAAATGTATCATCTTCTGTACTGTGTGTCTGCAGAGCTCCCAGCCTGTCGCTGTTTTCAGAGTAGGAGGGGCGAAAAGAGCACAGGGATTTCGTCTGGGTTTTTTCATCCCCCTCCCCCCAGAGTGGGGTGAGTGAACTGGAGCCCCGCCTCCACCTCAGGGGGGCTCCAATACACCCATCCCACTCTTCAGCACTGGCTGGGGACCCCCCAAAATGATCTCCCTTCACTGCCTTTCCCCCCTCCCATTCTGAGCACTGGTAGAGAGCTGTGGGAATCTGGCTGCAGGCTCCATAGTTTCATAGTAGCTAGGGTTAGGAGGGACCTGATCAGATCATCTAGCCTGACCCCCTGCCACAGGCCGAAATGAATGCTGGGTAAATCTCCCAGTGTGGCTAGATTCCCTTCCCCACCCCCACTGTAAACAACAGTGAACTTCTGTTTGGTCTGGGGTAACTTTGTAACTCAGACTCCTTTGCAGAAAACATTCTGAGTTACATCTGGGAGCTGCATGTCTGTCTGTACCCTCTGGTACTACATCTGAGACAGGGTTCCAGTATTTTTAAACCAGTCTACGTGCCCCAAACTTCCTTTCTATTAAAGGTTTAGACTGGTTTCCAATCACATATACCAGTTTATGTGTAATGTCTGTACCGTGCCATGAAGTGTCAATATTCTAACAAGGAAAGAAATTAAACAATTCCATAACAAATTATGCAAACCATTATAGGTGTATTTCTATGCATAAGTCATATAATTGTATGTTTGTGGACGTGCATGCATGGGAATACAGAGAACATATAACCATATGTTTTTGTGTTTGTATATTGTATGATTGGCTATTAACATTTTGTTTCAAAAGTTGCTTAATACATTGTGTGAAATTATCAATGAAAACCACGTCCTGAAATAGAATTTTTACAGTGCAAACATTAGATAAACTCCCCACATGGGCCTAACAGCTATGAATAAAGGTTTAAGATGCCATACACAAGAAAATAACATGACATTTTAAGTGGCTATTCTTTTCTTCGTTTTTAAACTTCACTCATATTATCTTTAATTATGAACAATCATCATTTATTTAATGGGAAGAAAAAAATCCTATACCCTGTGTGTACTAGAAACATGAACTGAAAACATTATGGGCATACAGGTACCCAAACTCTGGCACTTGGCCTCAATTTGTAAACACGCATACATAAGAAACATCACACTGAACTTTGTAGGGATACTGCTGTTTATATTAGCAAGATCTGGCAAGGTCATAAACCAGATCATTAAGGAGTCTGCCTTAACGCACATGGAGGGGAACAATGTGATCAGGAACAGACAAAATGGATTCATCAATAGCAAGTTATACCTGACCAAACTGATTTCCTTCTTTGATGAGAAGGTGATGGGCTCTGTGATTGGAGGAAAAGCAGTATATATGATATAGCTTGATATTTAGAAAGGCTTGTGACACTATCTCCCTTGATATTCTCATAAGTAAGCTAAAGAAATCCAGTCTAGATGGCAGTACTGTAAGGCGGATGCATAACAGGTTGGATCACCATACTGAATAAGTAGCCATCAGTGCCTTTAGGTCAAATTGAGAAGAAGCATTGATTAGAGTTCCTGGGTCTAGTAATGTTATCTTTATGTTTTGCTAGCATCAGTACTCTTCAGGCAGAGTTGCTTCCTAGGAATTGGTCATAGAAGGGACTGCATTGCACAATGGTTGACCACCGCTTTTAGTGCTGCTTACTTATGAAAATAAATAAAGTTACACATAGAAAATATTCAGACTCTTTGACAAGGTTCTTTGGGTGAATCTGATATCTTTTATTAGACCAACTTAAATAGTTGGAAATCAATTATTAAGCAAGCTTTCGAGTTCAAAAACCTTTCGTCAAGCTAAGGAAGTTTCAGCAGTTGGTGTGTGCTCTTCCTGGATGGAATGAAAAGTAAAGAAGCCAGAGGCTGGGCTGGTATGCATACAAGACAGGTAGTCAGTAAAAATGTAGATTGAGGAGTCAATGGGTGAGAGACAGGCTGTGGAGGGGGGGAAGAGAGAGAAGGGGGATGAAAGTGGAGAGACACCTGGGGAGTCAGATGTCAGGCAGGTTATAATGTGTCATAAATCCAATGTCTGTATTTAGTCCATGATTTTTAGTATCCAGGAGGTTGATGAAGTGGAGTTCATAGGCTTGTCTCTGGGAAGTGTTTTGTACGTTTCCTTTGAGGATCAGGACTGAGAGATTGGAGAGAGAGTGGTTTTCTTGTGAGAAATGTGCCCCCACAGACCAGTGGGTATTCCTGTCTTTGCTAGATTTCCAGTGTGCATTCATTCTGGTGCGCAGTTGTTGTTTGGTCTCTCCTATGTATTTTCCATCAGGGCATTTGGTGCATTAGATGATATATATTACGTTTCTGGAGGTGCGGCTGTAAGAACAACCACAGTAATAATTTTGGCTTTGAGTCTGCAAGAGTTAAAGTAGCTTGGATCTACACCAATGGAGGAGAATAGGAGAGATGTTATCCTGCTTCACCAATGTAATTTTAAAACTTTACCTCTATCCATGAGTAGCCCTCTCTGTAAACAATAATTGAAAAAATAGAACTTGACAACTGCAAAGATCAAGAAATACGTACAGCTACCAAAGTTTTTCAGTGTTGATGCTCTCAAGATGCATGGGGCATTGATAGAAACCAAAGTGACACACAAAAATGATCTACATACATAATATTATATAATACATACTGACAAAATCCACCCATCCATCCATGGAGTTCTGGTTGCAAAATTTCCAGGTTATTGAAGAGCATGTGTACTGATGAACCAAATAGCACCTCACCCTTTTGAGTATTTATCCTCATGTAGCACTTGTGGGACAGGACACTGCTGTTACCTCTGTTTTACACACTGAAAACTGAAAAAGACTAAATGTTACATTTCAATTCTTGTTGTTCTGAAATTGGATACCTAATATCTTTTAAGAATCTGGCTTTATATAATTTACAGAATCATGAGATTGAGCAGGAAACTGATCCTGGGTTTCCTGAGTCCCAGAGTAATGCCTTAACACCATTGCTTCATCTTTTTTCTACTAATAAGCTGTCTTTGCATAAAATACTGTAAAGTTATTTTGTGGGCAGATGAGAATAGGATGGGTTTCAAAGTAGACAAATGCAGGGTGCTGCACCTTGGGAGAAGGAATCCACAGCACACATACAGGCTGTGGAGTTCCCTTCTTGAAATTTCAGATCCCTCCTGACCCTAGCTAGTATGAAACTATGAAACTATACTACCCAGAGTGTAACGGAGCATAATACTCCATAATAATTTACAAAAGGAATCCTGATTGCTGTAAAAACTCTGCCTCCCTCCCCTCCCCCCCCCCCCACTAAAGTTACTATGATGTAGAGGTAGTGCTAGTTTTTAAATTTCAATCAATCCTTACCTTGCAAATAGAGTGGGGTCCTACTGTGTTAAATCTCTTGCATCTTTGCAATGGATCTGGTTTCAAATTATTTCAAGATCACAATATTTTATTTTCCCTTAGTTGTTCCAAGGGACTCCATCAGGAAAATTATATGTAATCCAGGGACCCTGCCCTAGCTGGTATGGAGTTGATACATGGGGAGCAGGGCAAATATGGAGACCACATAGGTGCTATCATCATGTTGTGTTCTCCTGCTTATAGAGAATCTCTATGAGGCCATATTAGAACAAAAGATATTCATCACTCATTGCCCTGTTCACTCTTTGTCAACTCAGAGGCTGGATCTCCAGGAGCAGGAAATGAGCAGAAGTGACTGCTAACTTTGTTTTTTTCCAATAGAGAAGGACAATGATAATCCCTTACTTGTTCTTTAATTATGATTTTTCACATTAAAGTAAAATAGCCTACAGTATATTGTGTAGGAATATAATATACTCCAGTAAAGTAGAATATCCTGCCTAAAACATATCAACCTGTACATAATGCCATAATTAGAGAAATACATACAATGGGCTAAAGTTTTTACAATATATTTTGTACCAATGTGTTCTAAGTGCCCCTTGTATCAGTACTTAGTTTTTACTTAGACATTATATGCAAGATTGTAAATTAGGTCATTTGCTACATTTTAGAAATAAGTGAAATGGTTTCAGATTATCAGTCATCCTTCCTGTTGGTGCCATGAGAGAGAGAATAAAAAAAGAACAACAACGCAGTTTAACTCTAATTTAATATAAGTGGGAAGGTTAGGTACTTTTGGTGAAGTCTAACGCAGAGACAGAATACATTACATGGGAAATTACACTGAAACAATTAATCCATATAGTCCTTGCCCATGGAAAGATTCCTATTGATTTTGATGCCTTTAGAGCAGACCCTAAATGAATTGAGAGGTTCTTGGAGTGTGAGGTGATATTGCCATGATGGTCCATGAAATATGCCAAAGGCAAGAATTATTGAGGGTAAAATCTTCTATAGAACTAACTTCAAAGGTTCTGGGTTTTGTTTCCGAAGGAAGACGGTATTCAGACGGGCAAACAAAGGGTTTTTTCATAGATGTTCAGGCCAGAAGGTACTATTATAATTAACCCTTCTGACTATTATAATGCTTAGGATTTCACCCCAGATTCCTGTTTTGGAGGAATGTATTTCTTCCTACATACTACAAAGACTGGTTTACTTGGTCCAGTTGTATTGTTTTACATTCTCATAAGTGCACTATATCAGATAATAGGGCACTTAGTTTGCCTGATCCAGTTGAAGATTTTTCATAACCACTTATAATGGTTTTCAAAGGATGTTGCATACATATTCATAAAACAAGAAGTCCCAGAAGAGTGCAGCCATTCTCAACCAGGCTCTACACTCTGAAATTGTCTAACCTTCCCATACCAGGATCCCTTTTTCTATCCTGAAATCTGTCTTAATGCATTCCTTTCTTTACTAGCGGGGCAGCTGCTCCCACTTTGCAATCTATACAAAACAGTGTTGTTATGATCGCTTAGCATGTGACCACAAATACAAGTTGAGAACTTCTATTGTCATGGAAAAATTATAAACTAGACATCCTGACTGTTATTTCCTGAGTGCTATAAATGTAAATATATAAGTGTCTATAGCACAATACTCTACAACAGGAATCTAACTGGAGTAGTGCAGGATTGGTTCACAGTCTTGAGGTGCAGCAGATCTTACTTGGGTTCATGGCTGGTGCCGTGGCTACAAGCCACAGTGCCAGGTTCCTTCCTGGGGGCAGAGAATGAGTAACCAATGCCCTAAGAGAAAGTTTCCATAGACATGTAATGTATGCCTTCACTACCTCACAAATCCCATATTCTGAACTTCCATTACAGAGCACTCCTTTTGCACATCGTCCCACTGGCACCATAGGTGCGAAGACCCAGATCTTCTGTTTCTGAATTAATTCTGATTTTGAAATTGGGACTAGGATGCTTTTGAAGTCCTGCCTTTGGACTTTGCATAATTACAGTATTTGAACATTGGACCTTAAAAACAGTTTTTCAGTCCATGTTATTTAGATAAAAGCCATGTTAGATCAAGTTACATAAAGCAGTGTGATATAATATCAAATCAGTAAAGAAAAATTAGGCAGAATTTTTTATATGGTAAATGCAAGGGCTTCAATCCAATTTTACAATAGAGTAATTCTAGTGATGGTAGTATGATTACACTTGTTTTTTTTCAGATGCAACAAAGTAAAGCAAATTTCTAAAAACATGAGTCTCTAATTATTGAACTGTGTGAAAGCAATAGTGATATTGAAGTAATACCAGCTATGTGATGGGAGCAGGCCCTTCAAATGAGTTTATTTAACTATTGTGCTTGAAGATATTGTTTACTTCAATTTGATTTGTACTACCTGAAAACAACCAGAGTCTATGATATCTATATTAATGTAATGTCAATTATATTCCAGCTAGTTAGTCTCTTCAGTTTCACTGGTTTAACTGCATAAGTCAATAAGTAATTTATAGAACACGTATGTTAATGCTAAATGGAAAAACCACAAACTAATTGATATACCAGTAATGACACAACTGAAAAGGTGGGTGTTTTTCTAAATAAAATGTCAAGCATGTATGGGAATATATTTTGTTTTAAATGTTCAGATTTTGTTGTGAAAAAAATTTACAAATAAATGTAGTTTATTATTTGATCTAAAATATAGGATGCTTACAGAAGTAATTGACCATACTGTAACTTTATACATTTTACACAAGTGCATAAAGTTACAGCATCATCGAAAGTAAACAGATGTTTGGTGTTTGATGATGGGGGCTTGAGACTATATGGACTGGTGAAGTCCAGGAGGCAGGAGGCACTGTGGAAGCCCAGCAGCTGGGCCGGCTGGTGTCTTTGGGCTCGCTCCTCCACCTACACGAAGACACCAGCATGGGCTGCCAGAGATTCCCTCATGTGGAGGGGCTCTGCCAGAGGTTGGACCCCCCCCCCCCCCAAACAGTGCTATTGGGCACTGGGGACTCTCTCCCTAGGGGTGGGTGTGCTAGCCAGGGCCCTCCCATCCTACATGGCTGCACTTTCCTCCTCACTCCCTGGCTGCAGAGGAAGAAGACTTTCTGCTTCCTCCTTGTGGCAGACTGGGGGCATGGAATGTAATCTTTGTAGTGAACTCTATACAAGTCTAATTTAGAGCGCCTTTATTTATTACCTGATTTAACAAGGGTTACTTTTTCGCAGGATCTGCCATTTTAAAAGCACTCTACTCTGCAACTGTGCATGTGTGTTACGATATGTCTGTAGAGCACTTTCAGGAGCCAGATTGTACAAAAAAAAATCACTTCTGTCTATGCCCGTAATATAACTGCATAACGATGGCTGAAAATCACTAAGAAATACAAATGCATAAAAAAGAGAGAAATAGCATAGGAGACCAATATTAGTTAGCACACATTTAATTTGCCATTGCATTAACATATATATATATATATGTATCGTTATTTCACAGGAGGCACTCAACACCTTCCAAAATCCAGAATTATATTTCTCCTTCATTTTCACTGTAAACATACAAAGAGGTCCAACCTTATTCTCTAGCCTTAAGGAAAATGCCCTTCATTTATGGTTCCTTAGGGAAGCAGACTTCTATCACAGTGGTGGCCAGTTTTTATAGCAGGCAAGCCACAAATTAAGCCCCTTCCTCTTCCCAAGTGCCATTCTGACTCCTGTCCCCAGAACTGTACCCTGGCACGCTGTAATGGAGGAGAAGGGCTTGAGCCTTTGGTTCTGGCTGCACAGAATGTAATAGGGGCAAGACACTGCTGGAAGAGAAGACATCACAGCCAAGAGCCAGGTTAACCATTCCTTGGCCCTGCAATCACTGCAGTTTTGTATGGGAAGCAAGGATTCAAAGCCCTGAGTTTGGCAGTGGATGCAGGGCCACAGAAGGTTTAATTTGGCTTTTGGCTGTGATACCTCACACCTCCTTTTGGCAGCATCTTGCCCATGCACCACTCCTTTTCTCTATTTCAGCACCTCCTTTTACCAAACATCTGGTTCTGGTGTGGCCCCTGTTTTCTTTAAAAAGAACCAATGCTGGACACATCACAACTGGACCTTTATTTCTATAGCCACCCACTAGGTTCTTGGATTGTTGTACAGATTGGATAAAAAAAAGAAACAATCTGCCGTGGCCAATTTGGAGGAGAGGGAAATATTACTTCCCAGTCCCAAGAAATACAACTAGCACAATGCCTAAAGCAGACGTCAAAACTCTGTTCCTCCCCTGTTGTTCTGGGCACTTAATGGTACCCCAGGTAGGATTATGTGTAGGCACCTATTTAATACAAGATTTTATGGATTTCACAGAAACTACGAAATTGGGCACTTCCTGTGAAATAAAAATAATAATAAAAAAAAAAAAATCCTCAGAGCCCTACTAAAAATAAAATGCTGGCTCCTCAGTGCGAGTCAGCAGTCCTCATGGTCACTGGATCCCAGCCTCACAATTTCCTGGAGGGGATCCACCAGTGCAGGGGAGCAGCCAAGATGATAGCTACCCCCCACTTTCCCTTGCCACTGATTGGCTGAAGGGCTGTACATTGCGTGGTGCCACCCCTCTCCAATCAGCAGCAAGAGGTGGGACCACACCATGGAGAGCTCTGTTAACCAATCAGTGATGAGGGGCAGGCTTTCCATGAAACAGTCACAAAATCGGCTCTGTACTGTGAGTGGCCAGTGAAAATCCTTTTCACTTGCTGCTACTTAGATAGAATCCTAGTTTTGTGCCTCTTGCTGTACACATTTTCCCGTTAGATATGCAAGAAAAAATAGACACAGGCTGCAAACTTGTGATTACTGCAGTGATTCTCTGCAGTGATTCTCTAAGTGTTGCTGACAGCTGGAATCCTCCCTGTATTATGGAGTAAGCTGACCTTTCACTTGAAGAGAGAGAAGAAAGGAAGGGAAGACTTTTTGAGAAGCCACACTTTCAATGAAAGTTCAGAGACAGCTTCTCCACATCCCCATATCCAGAGACTTTGAGGACACCATTTCCAAAGGGATGGGCAATTGTAGGTGCTTATCTCACCTTAACAAGGCCTAGATTTTCAGGTGAGGGAAGGGTAGGGGAGGAACCAAGCCTCCTTTCTGATCTGCTATTGGTCACTCAGAAAACAGAGACATCTGAAATGATTAGTAACTTTTGAAAATGTAGGCTGTAGAGATTTTCTATTGCATTTGGTTTTAAATATATGGTATATACCAAATGACAGAGCTGTACAGCATTTGGTATACCCGAAACAAAAAGGAGTAATCAAAAACCCTTCATGGTTACAAACTGATTAAGTATTATTCCTTCAATAATAGCAACAATGTTCAGACATTCATGCGTGCTGGGGCTGCTATCTGTATCCAAAGCTTTCAGCATAAACAGAGTAGTTTCTTTTAGTAGCAGGAAATCCTTCTGCATAATTTGGAAATGTTATATAACCTTTTGATGCACAGAACATTACATTCTTATTCAAATAAGAGATTTTGTCATACATTTAGATTATATCTGGCTGTGAGTTTCCCTCTCCCCCTCTAAATAGGAAAGAAATTATGATACAGTATGCTGATTTAATAAACTAATGTGGTCTTCCCTTTTATACATTTATCTGTCTGACAGCCCCTAGACATTCATGTCTGCAATATCACAAACTGGAAAATGTGCAAACTTGGTGTTAAATTACACATCCATGTCACTCAAAATATAGTTTCATGAAACTAGAAAAAACAGATGGGCAGAGTCTCATGGAGAATCAATACAAGAAAGCTCTCTCTTTCTGCACTGGTTTCCTAAATAATAGCCTGCCTTTCTGTTTCCAGGCAGGTGGGAGGGGGGAATGGGTTGGTGGATTTTTTTTCCCCCTGAAAAGAATTCTTTGAATCATAAAGTTCAAAGTATTTTGAAATATAACATCCCAATGTTATGATTAGAAAACAAACAACACTCCTCTCAGGCCCTTCACTCCCAAATCATTTTCTATAATATTGAAAAATCATTTCAGAAGTGAGATTGAAATAAGAGGGGAAAAAGAAGTGTACAGTGAATATCAATAGGCATAGAGTTAGACAAATGTTGAGTACAATAGAAGCCGTCACTATGCAAATACAAAAAATGAAAGCCCCAAACACGCAGAAACTGATCATATATGAACAGAGAGATGACATAAGATTTCTTTTCTGAAGAAAGTTTCCAGTTAAAAATATTTGAAAAGAAAGAAAACCCAGAAATATTCAAAAATACTTCAGTCTTTTCATGAAGAATTTCATTTCAGAAGGAAAGGTTAAATTACAGCAAAAAATTCCACCCAAATCTGCTTTGAAATAGAAACACCTCCCAGGACACAAATGGCTAAAGCACCTCAGGACAATCCAGTGATTCAATTGTGCTACTCTACTGTTTCTGAACAAACTGTAATGTTAAAACTGATTTGCTCTCTGGGAGAACTGAGAGAGAGAAGCTAAAAATCTGAGGGTAAATGAAGGATGACAACCCCTGCAGAGACTTCTCAGGACTAGCTCACATGTGGTCTAATGAAGGAGAAAGAAGAAGGATAGAATAGTATTAAGACAAATAGACACATGTCCACACTCTTTCAGCTTAATCATCTCACTATAATTCCACATGGCCTGTATCATCGTGGAAGAGGGAATGGGAGATTGAACTTGTTTTCTGAAGTATAGTTATGATTTAGTTCATTACTATTGTACTACTGAATCCTGTTGCTGTGTCCCTAGCCCTGGAAAAAGTTACTGCAGTGATTCTCTAAGTATTGCTGACAGTATAACTTTGACAGGGCCACGCCTGAGCCACTGATTCATCAAGATACAGGTGGTCAGCACAGATCTAGGACAGGGAAGGAGTGGCTGCATGCATGCGTTCCCAAAACAGCCTGGACCCAGGTGCTTGGGCTGTAATCTGGCCAGCTGGTGCTATGCCAGCTGGAAGGGAAGCATCAATTGGCCTAGAGCCCAGTGGAAATGGGCTAGGTGTGCTGGAAGGAAGGGAGGTGAGGGCTCATGCTCATGCTGGAACTCCAGAAGTGGAGTTGTGTGTCTCCCCAGTGGCTGCAGAACCCTGAAAGCAGACAGAGCTGTGGATAACCTTCCCCAGACACTGCAGGAATGCAACCCTTGTCCAAGATCTCACATTGAACTAAAGGTCAGATGGGGACCTCAAAGGAGCTGGGAAGCAAAACAACTGAAGGAGTTGCAGTGGAATGGTTCTCTGATGCAGTGAGTCCAACAGGAAGGTGTGCATGCCAGAAGCACCCCAGGAGGCAGCTGGCAGGAGATTAAGCCTTGTTCAGATGTGGCATGGCCTGACTCAGGGCTGAACCATACCCTGCTGGGAGCATGAGTGGGGAGAACCCACACAATAGGGACAACCATCCAGAAGACATAGGGAGCCCAACCAGGAGGGTCAAAAGTGATGCCCAGAGCACTGGACTAAAACCCATACCTCAAATAAGGGGTAGCCCAATGCACCAAGGCATCACTACCCTGCCTGGGTGGTAGGCACAAGCTATTTATGTTACATTATCTGTTTTGTTATAATTCGTGAGATAGAGCCATAACCATGACTCATGCAGATATGATCCTCATTTTACCCCTATATGAGAAGAAAGGATCACATCACCACCCAACTCATCACTGGGGTCCAGCAATAATACCCAAGGGGAAAGGGGTGGGGTATAGGGGAAGAGGAGCCTCACAGAAGCTACACCAATGCGATCACTCAAGGATCACAGGGAACTACTGATATCACCTCCTTATATTGAAAGTTCATTTGGAAGAACAATAAAGTCACGGTAGGTAAGAGAGGCCAGGTGGTGTGATCAGGTGAGTAGGGCTTGCCCCAGCTCACTGGCAGCTGTGTTGGGCAAGGGCCTATCACAATAACTGAAATGTAAAAATTAAATTTTGTTTTGTTTTTTTAAAGAGGACTTGCTCAGCTATGTGTCTTATTTTAGAGAAACAGAGGAAACCTGTGGAAATGAACACAAGTCCCACCAGACCTGAGCTTTCTCTAGTTTTTCCACAATGAGCTCCCCAAAGATATTGCAAGGGTGCAAGGGAGGGGGAGAAGTGTTCTCATCAGCATTAGGAATAAGGGGTAATGGCTCCTTTAAGATTCCTCTTTTCCTTTGGGCTGCAAAGTGGGGAAACATAGTAGCCCAAAGCCAAGAGCTGACCAGAAGTTGGATAGATTGATGGTAGGTGGCGGATCATCTTTGCTTAACAAAGGGGAGCAGGACTGTTATCCTGGTTCTGTTGGTTGAGATCCTCTCTTGCCAAAGATTATTAGGTTTAATTATCATTATATTCCTTAAGTCTGCTGTTTTGTCTTTGGTTTTCCAAAAAACACCAGTGATGGTTCAGTACCTGTAGTTTATCAGGTAAATTGGGACATATAGAAACCCATTCAAGGAAGGTGGACAAAGAGGAGCAGGGCTGTTTCTAGAATAGTTAAACTCTTTTCACCAAAGAGTTTGGTGTTGTTTTAAGCTGAATATAAGGATAGGGGAGTGAAGTCCTACCAAAGGGTTAGTTGGGGTATGGAAATTGGGGTGGTTGTTAGCCACCCCAAAGTAAGTTAGAAACATCAAGGTAAAAATGAGGACCAGCACTTTAAAATTTATCATTGGATAGTGTTTTCAAATGAGGTAATAAAACTTAAATTGCATCCCTTGAATTTTGTCTTTCTTCCTGCATAGCTGGGAAAATGGGAATGGTCTTGTTCATAGTAATATTTAAAAAACTAAAACCTTTATGAGTCTGTGATCCAGCTCTTAGAAAAACACTTTCCAAACCAATATGAGATTGGCTCACATAACTCTCATATAAATGTAACCTAATATTAGTCAATTTACCTTAGAAAGATGATGATGCAAATTAAAACTGAAAGATGACCTATATCAAGCAGTTGCAGTCTGCAGTGTGAAATTTTTTTTATTAGTGTGGAGTTCTGTTTATAAAATTCTTGCTGTGAATACTAATATCTGTGCTGAAGGCTATGTGTTCAGAATACATAACTTAGTCATTTGCGTTAATGTTGTATGGCCTATAATATTACATTCATCCAGGCTTCAAATTACTTGGAAACTATAATATTGGAGCCCTTTTATAATCTGTTTATGGAAGCTGTATATATACACGTAGTTTCTATACATATCATAGTGAATCCTAGAACATGATAGGTATCAGGAAAGGAACTGGATGAGACCAAGCCAAAAGTACTGGTTCATAGTACAGAGAGTAGGTTTATGGATGTGCCCAATAAATATTTGTGTATTTAACTTGGACCTATGGACTGCATGAAATATTGAACTCTTATTCATACTGGTCAATTGCTGGCCTTTAAATATTTATTGTGATCCTGATCTTTGGACTGTTTCTAGATCATTTTCTGTGTTTTATTTGTTTCCTAATCTAGTAACTATCCAAGGTATGCTTAATATTCCTGGCTGCAAGGGCTGGAATCCAGCATTCCCCCTCCCAGTTCAGATGAGTTCCCTAATCAATAGTAAATAGGCCAGAATCCTTCTTTTTTATTTGTTTTTGTTCTCTTGCTGACCTCCTGACACTTGCATTCTCCTATTCAGTGGATTCACTTCAACATGAGTGGATTCACTTCCACCCAGATTAATCACTAACCTAGGGATTAGGACTCTCTCCTGGTAAGTGAGATATAAAGTTTGAATTTTCTGTGGCTAAAGAGGGCCTAGAAACCCTGGCCTCCTACTTCCTGAGTGACTGCTCTAACTTTTAGACAATGGCACAGAAGATCAGTTATGCTGGCAGTATTCAATGACGAAAACCCATCCTGACAAAAATGAGGAGGGTTTGGCTGCATGGCTCTTATTGGATCACCCTTTTGAAGAACAGAACTCTACCCTTATTCACTGAGAACTGCTTGTGAACTTGCTCTATACTGTAGAGGAGCCTAGGTTTGTTTTCTTTGAATTATCCTAATGCTATAGACCAGATACTTATTTTTTTTATTTGCTGAGACACTAAAATTACCCCTCTGGAGCTCATTCTCAGTCGGGAAATAAATTAATGACCTATGAATTCTGTTAAAAAACAAGGCCAAATATGTTCCAGATTTTACAAACAACTTCTGTTACAACTCTGTGTCTTATAGAGAGTTTTATGACCCAATCTCTTTCCTAAATTCAGCAATTTAAGCTAATAATTAATTTTCACAGTTAAATTATAACTAGCCATTTCCTCCCTCCACCTCTCAGTGAAGATCAGTAATGGGAATGCTGACAAGCCTCAGAGGTGCCAGTCAGGATGCTTATAACTGTAGATCTGAAAACTTTATAGTGTCAGCTTCTTCAGAGCAGTCTTAATGTGATTGCCTTGTCAGCTGCATCAATAATAGAGAGTGAAGATCAATCTGTAATGAGGAGATGAGATAATTTTCATGAGTATACTATTGCGATTACTCCCTGGTAACTGGAAACTGCAATTACAGTGGTCATGCTGCATATTACTCTTCAAATATATTGTGGATCTAACTTTTGAAATAGATGACAAATAAAACCACAATAGCAACACATATCTAACTGGTAAAGATTTGCAAAGAAATAGGTCATCTTGGGTGTGTCTATGTGTGCATTAGATCCCAGAGCAGTTTACTCATGTAAACACTCCTAAACTGGCATCTACACATGCTGGAAAATAGGAGCAGATTTACTGTTAATAGTAGCAAAGTACTACTGCTTCCTGGGGCGTGGCAATGGGCCCCTGCTGCCACCAGGGTGAGCTCTAGCCTCTCCCTGCCCTGCCCAATCCCCCCATGGTGCTAGCTCAGGAACTGGAAGGGAGCACTGGTCCAGGAGACAGCTGGGACATTGCACCTGCCCATGGGGAGCTGCCTGCTGCTGGGGTGCAGAAAATATCCCTCTGCCCCCTGCCAGGGCAACAGGGAGCTCCTGGCCCTGGCTCTCCAATCAGGGGCATGGAACTTGGAAAGAGCTGCAGGGGAGGGGCAACCCCCTGCCCTGATCTGCTGGTGGGGCAGCTAGCAGCTAGCTAACAGCTAGCTGCCCCACTGGCAGATAAGGGCAGGAGAATGGGACCTATCCTATCACAGCAGCTCTTTCCAAGCCTTGTGCCCTGATCACCTGGGGCCCCTGTACCAAGCCCTGTGTCATGCCCTGTGCTATGCCCACATGGGGCATGTGGCTGGGGCAGTTTCCAGCCCCTGCTCCACAATTGTTCACCGCAGGTTGGAGAGCCTGTTTCCACTCAGTTCCATGAGCATGTAGCGGGGTGGGGAACAGGCTGAGGAGCTCAGAGCCCCAGCTCTGTAGTCATGGGCCTGGCGCTGAGAGATATTTATCTCCCAGTGCTGGCCTGGTGACCATGGACCTGGTGCTGAGAGATAAGGATCTGCCAGCACCCCACTCCCTGATCATGATGGTGAAGTGGGGGCCGGGAGATGAGGATCTCCCAGCCCTTACTCACTGATTATGATCTTGGAGTGGGGGCCTTGGAGCTACCTGCTGCTGGGGTACAGGGACATAGTCCCCACCTGGCTCTGGTGGCAGATCCTACCCTAGCAGGAGGCAGCTCCTGGGAGCAGGGAGCAATCTCCTACCCCCTAGTGCCTAGCTGATGGGAGCAGATTTGCTCCTGGGCAGGCATGTATGCAAGTACTACTGCACGGTTAGTAATCACAAGTAAATTTGCTACTTGCGTTTGCAGGTACCAACTTTACTCATGATTAGTGAGGTTTACTGTGCAGGAGGCATTTGCACATGTAGACGTACATGCGTACTGCACAGTAAACCATGCTACTGCACAGTAAAGCGTCTCATCTAGACACATTCAATGGGGTTCTGGAATTTCATTTATATCTGTACAGCCCAAACTTGTGCATCCTGGCTTTGTTTTATTACTACTTTTATGTTCTTTCTTTTATATCAATCCACAAAATAAGTATGCATATGTTGGACAGCTAACATCCAATTTTAATTCACTTATGCAAATATCTAGTTTCTTGCCACAATGAAGATTTGTCATAGCAGTAGATACCTCCTATCTCTATTTCTAATATTATAGCTGAAGTTGTAAATATACTAGAGGAATTATCTTCTTACTACCATGCAATAAACTAATTCAGTGACTCAGAGTTCTTTGTTTGAAGAAGTCTGAACAATATCTCCCCCATTCTCCTCTTAGCCTCAAAAAACTAAGACTTTCAGAGTCCTATACAAGTGCTTTAAGAACTTATATCAACGTTACTAAATTATCTTTGTCTTTCTGCAGCTACTAATAAACACTGCCTTTTACTTTTTTCCTCCCTTCACTCTTCTACTTTACTGGTTTTGCTATAGGTGATATGATTGTAACTCTCAAAGTCATCTCTCCTCACCCAACCCCAGCATCCTCCTCTTTTCAGTTCCTGCTACTTGCTTTTCATTTTCCTCCCAACTGCCTTTTTTCTGACTCTTCTTCATCCTTGCTAGAACTGTAACAGCAAAGGGGGTGATACTGGTCCTACTGTGAAGAAACAGCTGTTATGTGACCACATCATGAATGCTGGACTCAAGCAGATTCTCTAGAAAGTTTTGTATCACAACTTCACTGCTCCCCTCATCATTTGGCAACTCTTAGTAGAATCTCCAGCTCTTATTTCAGTATTGCTGGGAAGGAAATGCATTTGGTTATTGGTTCATCCTTGGAGGGAGCAGCAGGAGAATGAGACAGATGGATTAAAGTAAAGAAAGGGAGTTCTCTATGAAAACAACTTAATAACCTCCTTTTCTCCCTGCTTTTGGATAGCACTAATAGCCAATGTGTCTTCCCTGGAAGAGTTCTTCTCTTGCTTCCACCTACTTTAAAACACCAATGAAACATAATGCCCTCAAGGTTTGTACTTTAAAAACTTGGAGGAGAGGAAAAGCAAAAGCCTAGAGACATCCATCTTCTACTGAAATACACTCCTCCTTTAATACTCCCATGACTAAAATGTGTTTAAATACAAGAAAACAGAGGTGCTGCTTTGGAGCTTCAAGAACTACTACAGCACAGACTTTCCAGTCTGGTTACAGTACAGACAACCCCCGCTTAATGCTGTTTCGCTTAGTGCTATTTTACTATACAGCTTATTTTAAATTCATACCTGATTCCACTTAATGCATTCATTCCACTCAGTGAGTTTTGTTATAATACTCAGGCACATGGTGCCAGGGGGGGAGCAGGGGTGGGAAGCGGTGGTGGCAGCAGCAGTAAGAAGCAGTGGATGGCAGCAAGTGGGTGGGCAAGTGTGAACGCGGCGCCCATGCCAGTGCCCCAGGGTCAGGGTGGCAGGAGCTTTATGGAGCCAGGCTAGGCTACACAAGCAGGGAAAAGGGGGAGCCAGCCCAGAGTGACTGTGGCCGTGACCGTCCCTCCCACCTGTCACCTGGCATGGAGGGCACCAACAGCACCGCATCTGCAGCTCAGGCCCGGGCAGGTGGCAATGGCACAGGCCCAACTGAGCTTGCCCTGAGCTACCAGGTAACAAATTATATTTACTTACATTAATTCCTATGGGAAAATGGGTTTTGCTTAACGCTTAGTTTTTCCAGAACCAATTAAAAACACTAATCAGGGGTTGCCTGTATTCTTATACCATCCTTTTCACTTTTGTATTTTAATTTCTCTCAGTACTGCAGTTATGGCATTTCAGATCTCCATAAACAATCAGGAGCAGATGAAACACAATTCTGTATAGAATTAGTACAAAGCCTCTTATTGATAACATCATCTGCAAATACAAGATGAGAACATGACATAGGGCTGGAAGGCATGGATTAATATTAGAGGTCACGAGAAGTCCTACTGAATTCAGCAGAATTACCAGTTAGCTGGTACTATTCAATCCGAGAATGAGTATTTTATGGTTAGGGCTGCCAGGTTCTGGAATGGGCTCCCAAGGGAGGTAGTGCTCTCCCCTACCTTGGGGGTCTTCAAGAGGATGTTAGATAGATATCTGGCTGGGGTATTATGATCCCAGCACTCGCTCCTGCCTAGGGCAGGGGGTCAGACTTGATGATCTGTTCAGGTCCCTTTTGACCTTAGAAACTATGAAACTATGAATCTATCATGATCTTGTCTTGAGAGATGAACATTTCCAGTAATTTAATTTATGCATCTTACTAAAATCCATGCTTTCCTAATGGTAAGTAAAGAATATCCAACAAACTCAGGAAGGCTTTGTTGTTTTGAGGGGTGCCATAAGCATCTCTTGGAAGGCTGGGCTGGAGGGGACTTTTTATCCAGCTCTGTTTTTCAACGTTCTCTTCATGTTCTCATGCCTGGGGAATAATCAAGTTTGTGTCGACTATAACATCTGCAAAAAACTTAGACCCTTTTACATATATGCATTCTTTTCCCCTTGAGATCACTATACCTTCCTCTTTTCATGAGTGTGCTTTTTTAAAAGAATGTGATTCTTTAAAGAAATGGTATCGTGTCATTTTAGATTAGACTGCATTGCATCCTGAAGACTTCCACAGCATTTTCTGAACTGTTATATGGAGACATCACCAAAATGTACTGAAATTTTGAAGTGTGTGGGTTTCATTCACAGGGACAAGCTTCACAAGTGGACTGAAACAAATACCAGGGCAATCTTCCATTCCTACCAAGGTGACAAGAATATTATCTTCACATGGAGAAGTTTTTTCTAGACCCACTCAAATGATTCTTACAGACAGTGTAATATGGTAATATTGATAGTTCTCATTTTTACAGCTAAGATCTTCAGCTTGTGTAAAACATCAATGTCAAAATAGCTGTTCTGATTTAAAAGCAGATGCCAACCAGAAAGTGATCATAAGTTTATCAAATGGCTTCGAGGGACATAAAAGTTTGCTTCTTTTAAATCTCCACTCCTGTGATTTTTAGTACAAATAACGCTTTATGGAAAGAGTGTGCACATGCATACACACACATACACAGAAGTGAACTATGAGATTCCATTCATTAGTTTCCTGATGAGAATAAAAAAAATAAATCTTTGATTTAGGGGACAAATAAACTGCAGTAAATAATGAATAGTTAATAGAAAATTGCTGAAGGGCACAGTTGTAAATAATTCAGAGGTTGGAGGTGGCTTCCATGAACTATTAAAAATAATATATTAATTTAAAATGAGAATTGGTTTACGAAGAGTTTGTAAATGATTCACTAAGGGATACAAAGGCTAACAGAATAAATTTATTCTCAGTGAGTGCTTCTGCCTGCTGTTTTTTTCTGTGTAATTCTAGTAACACGGTTTATAGAATTTTATGTTGTTCAAGGTGTCTAGTGCTACTTATTATACCAAAAAGATGACATCCCCGAAATCTCTAGTCCGGGAACCACCATTTTGTATAAGCAAAAGTGAAAAACATTCCATTGAAAATGCAGATAGAAGGGTCATTAACAGAGTTTGTAACAAGATAGATGGATTCATTCTGCCGTAGTCAATATCAGAAAGGGGAACTTATTAAAAATGTAAAGCTACGGTGAAAAAAAACTGCATGCTTTCAATTTCACCATTTAACAAAAGATTTGTTCCCTTTTATAACTTCCTTTATATCAAAGGTTATGTTTTATGGATCCGGTATGAAGTCTCCTGTATATAAAAATTGTATTGTGGTTTAGAACAAGGTAATTTCAAACTGTCTTAGAGTATCTTTCTTTATAGAAAATATTCTTTGTGGATAATGTATGTGAGATGATTTGATATTTCCCACTACACTGAGAGGCTTAAACAAGGGCACATCCAGACGTTCCTGGACGTTTGGTTTCCCAACAAGTAGCAGCAGCGCACCTTGCTCCGCGCTACTTGTCTCCGGGAATGTCCATGCCAAGAGCGCTTTGGTGTGTGGCAAGTTCTCCCGGGTTGGGTAGGGGAGGCTGGAGCCAGAACTGTGCTGGCCCCAGAAGCCTTACGCAGGGTCCTGGGGGCTCCTGGGGCCACAGTCATGGTAAATCTGCCATGCAGAACATGACTGGCAACCGCAGCACAGCTCCAGGCGGCCCAGCTCCAGTTTTCAGCAGTGCATACTATCTGAACATGTGCTGTGCTGTGTTTTTTTCCCCCTACAATTTTATTAACTGCTGGATACCCAAGAGTAAAAAAAACCCATGGGGAAAAAAAAAAAAAATTGTTGAAGAGCATGCTCAGTCAGTGTGCCCTTACAGTGCAGAGAACACCTGACTGTGCGGTACGTGACACTGCAAACGTGTTTGCAGTGCCACGTACCTCATGACCGCGCTCATCTGGACAGGCCCGAAATGTCCTAATATCTCACTAATGATGAAATGGCATTGAAGTAGTTTTCTTTCTTGCAGAATTTGATTCAAATCCTCAAAATGCTGAAAATGGAGGTGAGAAACAGAAAGAACACAAAGTAAGTGCAACTGGGCTTTTTAAAATAAGAATATTCTATTCCTTTAAAAGAATTCTAAAATAACCTGAGTTTAGGATGATTGCTAAAGACTAATAACCTCCAATTAGCAGCAAACATTTCTAGCACTACTTTAGTCAGAGTAAGCTTCTCCATATAAACTTGTTAATGAAACTCCATTACTGGCCAAATGGGAATTGAAGGGTTTGGGGTCTCAATGCTCTTTCTGCCCTTTTGAGAGCAGTGGTGAAAACTGAACCTATAAGATCATTTTCAACAGGCCACTAATTGGAGTATTCATGTCCGATAGCTGATAAAAAGCTTACCCTTGTGTAACCTAATGCTATGACCACTGCTAACATTCAAACACAATAAGATGTAGCACACATGGTGAGCTTGCATTAATATTATAACAGTTGTTTAATTTAGGAACTAAATCCTTAAGAAGCCTGAAAACTGTATTGCAACTTTTTCAAAATGGGTTAACTAAGGGAGAAGACAAAATATGAAAAAGATTCCTTCTTCCACTGAAAGCTGAGGGTATGGACACATTTCTCTTCCAAAGACATTTGAGTGTTTTGAAAGCAGTCGCCCCTGCTGACCATCATCTCTCAACTATCCTCAAACAAGTACAACTGCTTTTTCCTCTTAATTTTAATGATTCCCATCAATGAGTTTACCTCTTATACCGGCAGCATATCCATAACGCTTAAGTCTTCCATTAAGTATTCCACTAATGTAAGCAAGAGGATAATGTGGCCCTTATGTAATGCCAAAATAGATATAGATATATAGATATAGATATAAACAGCCACTAAAACCCAAAGAAATACCACACAGATATCTATTGTGCAAGTTACCCTGACATTAGTCTTAGATAACACACCTGAATAGCACACTTATCAAGCAGTAATAGCAGGAATTATATGAAGTGGCTATAAAGAACAAACCCTTCACTGAACAACATTGACATGAATAGCTAGGAAAGAAGACCGTATTTCCCTTTATGCCACATTCTCCAGTCTTTAAGCCTTTGTACAAATTCTCCTTTTTTCAGACTCCTTGTCCAAAATTCAGTTCTCATTTCCTTCCTAAACCACTCACTATTCAAAAGGCTTTTCAAAACCTGATTTTCAGATGTAAAGTTCACTACCTCCACTTTTTCTGAACTTTTAACTTTACTGGTCTGATCAGTCTTTTCTCCCACTATTCTGTGATATGATGCGCTTCAAGCCTTTACACCAACTCATTTCCTTTAATCACTGACAGTTTCCCAATACCCATATTCAGAAGGCCAGTTTCACACACAAGCCACCTAAAGACAACATCAGATTAAGTTCCCAAGTGATCAGACACTCAAGAACTAGCCTAGTTGACAGGGTGCATTGGATAAATCAGTTCTTGAAACATACAAAACTAATATACTCTAAAAATTTTTTTTGCTGCCAGACACTTAAGATCAAGGGTTATTAGGGAGTAAAGAAAAAGTTTGTAGCTTTCACTGTATCAATTTAGGAGTGGAAACACTGGATAGGGTACCTTGGAAAGCAATAAAAGCAAATTAGCTGATGAAATCATTCTCTGTAGTATGCTATACAATTTTTTATTTGACAATAAGTCTGTGTTAAAGAAGAAAGAATGACTGAAAACGAAATTAAGCCCATATTTTACCAAACAGAGAAAGAAAGTGGTTTCTCCTAAAGAACACATGCATTTGAATGAAAGCTTTTACTTCTTCTCAGCACTCCCGTTACTTTTTCCATCCAACAAATTCTGCCCTCCTCTCTACAGCCTTTTCACATGGAGTAGAGAGTCAAGCCTGTCATCTATACAGTTTAGATGTTTCGGATTTAATCACATACTGATTATTACAAAGGTTAAAAGATTCATAAAAGGATCAATGTTATCCTGTAGGAACTTTTCCACCAATATCTTTCATGCAGGGATTTATGCTCCATTAGCTTCTTCCAGTTAGCATTACATTGAAGATAACATCTCAGCAGGGTCAGGCCAGATGACATTATTAGAAGGATGTCAATTAGTGCTTAATATGTTTGTTAAGCTTGGATTCTGGGACAGATCCTCAGATGATATAAATCAGCCTACTTCTCTTTAAGCCAGTGGAATTATGTCAATTTTGGCCAGCTGAGGAATTTGACTCCTTTCCTACGGACAACTGCAAAATGCGGGGTTACAGTGCTAGAACCAACAGCAGTACAAGGGACAAAAATCAAAAGGAATCATTTCTGGAGGCTTTCTATAATTAATAACAGAGAGTTTGAACATATGTTTAATTTAATATATGTTTTAAAATCATAACATGATTCATACTGATGCCTTCTGAAACATGTAAAGAAACATCAAGTTAGCTGAGACATACAAGGGAACACCATTTCAGATTCTGGGTAGTAAAAATTCCTCTCAAGTCTAGCACAACACATTATATTTGTTTGGCTGTGCCTAACCCAGTGTTGTTACTGCAGAAAATGTCCTGTATGCATCTGATGCAGTATCTGTCCACCTTACATAACCTGTCCCTCCCTCACTGTGTGACTCAGACTGTCCATCATAATTTGAAGGTGGAGAGAGACAATAATGAGGGGAAGGACAGAAAGCAGACCAGGAGAAGTCTGGCTGCCATTGAGGAGCGATCTAATTTCTGACCAATGGAATAGTGACAGCTTTAGAATTGTAGACAACTATCCTGAGGCTAACTGGAAATTTGTATTAAATTGACTGATCTCATGTAGAATCTAGAAACCCATCACTTTCAGCCCTGGTGTGTCTCATCAAGTGCCAAGCTGTTTAGAAAGTAAACCTGTTCAATTGCACAGATCTTTCCCAGAGCATAAGAAATCAAAGGCAAAGCAGACAGCTTTTCTTGTTATCCTTTCACAACAAGGCTCTAGCAATTCTTTCCCCATTAAAGCACCACCTTTCAAATGATCTGGTGGAAAATGAATGTGACTTACACCGCTATACATTTCCGATGTGGGATATATTTTTACCTAAACTTATATATGGTAGGTACCATTTTAAGTTGTGTTTATGCAGTGTTTTACAGTATTATGGAAGTTTTATTGCTCTGTGCTTTTCCTTTGGTTACCATACTCATATTTCATGACTTCTTTTGTGCACAGCTGTGTTGCAACGTCCTTGTTATGCATGAAGTAAAAATCACATGCAACTTTGTGTAGCACGTACATCTAGGTCTCTGGTTAAATTTGACTAATTTTTTCTAGCTCTTTCTTCCATAGTTGAATTACTCAAATTGGACTATCATTAATTTAATTTCTTGTTCACTGATTACTACATACATATTTGCTCCAAAAATGGCTTTGAAATGAATGGAAAAGATCAGTACATGTAAAGCAACTTCTACAACAAAATGCACTTATAATGCATTATAATTTATAATGTTTTCAATTATTGTATTGTGATAGTGTGTTCAATGTTGGAATATGTTCAAATAAGAATCATCCAATAATGAAACCTCTTATTATTCGCTAGCATATGTACAGAGCGTAAGATTCACTCCCATACCCCAGCAACATACATGTCAAATAATACTTGAAGGGAGATGAGCTCTTGGAGAAAAAGATAAGTTTACTCTCCATACACATTCAAAATCTTCACAATTCTATGAAGCAGGTAACAAGGGGTCATGAGTTCACTGGAAACTAACCAGTTCCACCAAAGTTACATCTAGTCCCTCTAGGCAATTTTACATAGTTAATCAAGTCTGCTGGAGCATGCTCTAACATGCTGCAGTATCTTCTATATTCTGACTCACCATGTTTCAAAATGTCAGTGGGGGCACTTTAAAGCTCGTTGAATGAGCTTTCGTTAAAGCACCCCACTGCCATTTTGCAACATGGGACATTGAATACATGAGATGCTGAGGGTTTTTAATTAGAGTGACTCCTGAGAGCTGCTTTAGTTAAAATGCGTACTCCCCCCCCCCCCCCCCCATAGATGCCCTATGTTTCTAGATGTTGTTGGAGTTATTGATAATGTGCTCTATAGTCCTAAGTAACACATACAGGATACTGGGCATGTCTACACATACATTAATACACTGTGGTGACTGCATATTAAGTTCAATACCTGTAATCATGGCTACTAAGTAAACATGCAGTAACTGGCACTACTGCACAGAAGCACCGGCACATGCCTTCTAAGTGACATCAATGTGCAGTAGACTGCTTCTACTTTCCATTAGTGAAGTAGCACAGCTTTTGCCATAATGTAATAATGTGCAGTAGAATTACTCTTCTATGCAGTTAGCATCTTGTGTAGACGTGCCCACTGAGTACTTTTTTCCTGTGAAATCTTCCATCAAAATTATTTAATACAGAATTGCGCTTTTGACTAAACAATATGTTTCACAAAAATAGTCTACTTTCTGGGGAATGTTTAAATTGTTTATTTAGTTGTTTTATGAATGACAATAATTTGTTTTATGCTTGTTTGATATATTTTCATTAAAATTGTCCACAGGAGAAAGAGTAAAACGGGACTTTTCTGACCACTACTGTGAAGTTTAAAGATTCTCATTTAACTGTCCTACAGTAGTTTTCTTACTGAAGAGGTCTCCATAGTGGCAATGATAGCTGGGTCAAATTTACTAAATGAAACTCTCTAACTTCCATATTTTCCTTTTGATGTAAGATAGGATGTTCCATAGAAGCAGTATGAATGAATAGGAGTGGGTTTCTCTAATGTCTCTTTACCATCACTCTGGAAATTTTACAAAGATTTTGTTTTCATTCTGCATTGCAATTATAACATAATTTGATGCAAGTACACATTCATAAAGGCATGCATGTACACAATTTTTTCCTTGTCAAAAGCCAGCCCTTTCTGGAATCTAAAAGCGCTATTACCCATCACCAATCTGACATATCATTCAGGACTCCTGCAACATTCAGTTTATTTTTTAAAAGTGTATATTTTATACAGTTCTGTATTATATAATTCTGATGAACTTTAAGTGAAAAATCAGATAATTCTTCAGCGGTATAATGTTAGTCCTGACTAGGGCTGTGCAAAACGGCGGCGTTCCACTTCAACCAGTGTTTCGACGTTTCAACTGAACAGCGTTCCATTTTGAATTTTGTTTCAATTTGAAACAGCTGTTCCATTCCGTTCAATTGAAACAGGATCAAAATGGCGAAACTGTTTTCACATTTCGCTCATAGTCTATAATGATTTGTATGAAAATTTTAGAAATGGTAGCCCCCTCTAAGGGCAGGAATCAAGGAGATAGGTACAGGGAGTTCAGAGGAACAGTACCCCGAAGTCTTGAAAGCAAAACTTGTGACACATGTATGTGTTAAGCCACTGCAAGGTCAAAACTGCAGACCTGCTACCCCTACTGAGGCCCCAGAGCCTGACAAGTTTCAAGGAGATAGGTACAGGAGGTTTCGGGTGTGTTAAGGTGCAGCAGGGTGAAAGCTGCAGGGATGGTAGCCCCTGCTGTGGCCACAAAGCCTGCCAGCTGTTGAGGTGATAGGTGCAGGGTTTCTGGGTTCTGGGGCCCTGCATCTCTTGCTGCTGACAGGCAAAACTTGTGTCATGGGTGGTTGTGCAACTGTGTCTGTCTTGGGGCATGGGGGAGGGGAAATCACTGCAAGCCTGGCTGCTAGGCCCTTCTGTGGCCACGACACCTGCCAGCTGTCGAGAAGATAGGTGCAGGGGGGTTCTGAGGCCCTGCACCCCTAGCTGCTGACAGGCAAAACTCATAACATGGGTGCTTGTGCAACTGACTGTGTCTGTCTTGGGCAAAGGGGGCTGAAAACTGCTAGGCCCTGCTGCAGCCACAAAGCCTGCCAGCTGTCAAGGAGATAAGTGCAGGGGGGTTCTCGGTACTGCACCTCTGGCTGCAGATGTGACACTAGTTCGAGAGAAGAACCACTTCAAAGATCCAGCCAAGACATTTTCTTTCTCTCCCATTGACAGTATGCAGCCCTCCTTTGTCACATCAGTCTCGCTGTGGCTCAGCTTGAGTCACTTGCTTAAGAGCTAATTTCCTGGAGGCATCAAGAGCTAATTTCCTTAGCTCTTGGAGGCATTTGAGCATTGCAGCAGTGGCTCTGGTTGCAGCCACTGAGAATGAGTTGTGTCAAATGGGTTAGTTCAGAGACCTCCTTAGACCCAAAGGCCCCCACAGCCCATGCCAGCTCTGAGTCTTCACTGAGTTTTTTGTCTACAAAAAAATAATACAGCAATGCCTCTGTTGCAAAGATCTCAGAAAGACCACAACAGGTCCAACTGGTTTTAACACTCTGGATTCCTATGGGAAATCTCTGGGTTTATCTTGTGAAGAATGTTTGCACACCTAATGCTGCTCATATTATGGGTTAACCCATGGCACCCTCCAACAGATCTCAAGGTACCTCTGAGAATCACTGGCCTAGCTGGCAACTGAGCCCCTGGCTCTAAGATATGTAATATATATATATATTTTAGGCTCTTTCTGGGCTGTACAACAAGGGGCACATTTGAGCGAGGGCAGGGTGTGACTTGTGACACCAGCAAGAGGAATATGAAGCTCATCTGAATTTGTAAATGAGTCTCCATCTCCTTCCAATAGGCTTGGTTGACCTCCTTCAGTGTCACCTCCTGAATCCCAGGATCCCTGAAAGCTGTCCCAGCTCCTCTCCTTTCCAACGGAGCAGTGACACAGTCATCCCAGCTCTGAAGCCACAGGAGTGGTCAGCGCTATTGTGCAAAGCTACAGTAACACACTCATGCATCCTGGTGAATGACAGCCAATGTAGTCCAGAGAGCAATAAAAAAAGTCAGCATATCCCTTAACATTTGTGCAGTCTAAAGCAGTCCTGGAGTTGGACTGTTCTCAGTGGTAGCAGGTGACAGAACAAGGAGCAAAGAGCTCCAGTTGCAGCAAGGGAAGTTGAGGTTGGATACTAGGAAAAAAATCTTACTAGGAGGGTTGTGAAGTACTGGTACAAGCTACCCAGAGAGGTGGTAGCTCCTCCATCCTGGGAGGTTTTTAAGACCCAGGTAGACTTAGCTGGGGTGGTCTAGTTGTGGCTGTTCCTGCTTGGAGCAGGGGGTTGGACTAGATGTGACCTCCTGAGGTCCATGCCAACCCTTGTCTTCTATGATTCTGTGAACAGTGGGAAGGCTCCTTAGCATTTCCTCTATTCTTTTTGCATTATTCATAGTAGCAAGAAAGGCAGCAGCAGTGCAACTAAAATGGTAATGATATCCTCTGCAAAGAGCCACAGGTGATAAGCTCAAGAGCCCTTTGGGAAACACAGGCTGAGTATCCCTCTCCTTGCTTTAGTTTCTCTTTCCCTGCAGGCATTGAAGGCAATTGAAGGCACTGAAGGCAAGCCGAACTTCAGCTTTGAAAGTCAAAATGTTCAAAAAATGTTGAAACATTTTGACTTGCCTCATTTTGTTTCGAGGCTGTTTCAACAATATCTGTTTCATTTTGATTTTGCTGTTTTGATCTCAAAACGAGTCGAAACAATGTCAAAACAAAACTGGTGGCAAAATTGCACGCAGCCCTAGTCATGACCAAACTATTTCATAAACATATTGGCTAGGGGCATACATTACACAGAAACTGAATAAAGTGATCAGAAACTGGTTTAAACAAACAGAACAGATGTTCAGTGTAAATAAATCAGTTTCAAAATGGCTGAAACTGGTTTAAGATAACCTGATGAATGTAGTGTCAGACATAATTGATTTGGGTCAAATCAGTATATGCAGTGTCTATCCCAGACCCTTTCCTGGTTTAAGTTCAACCAGAGCCCCCCAGCATCCCGTATCCTTTGCAGCCCTGGGCTGAGCTGTCTGCTTCAGAGAACGGAGCTGGCCCTCCCTAGCCAGAGCTCTGGCGGAGACTGCAGGTACAGCAGGGTCTGCCTGGCTTCCCTCTGCCCCAATCTCCCTCCCCACCCCGCTCACTGCTTAAGCAGGGATCCCCCCTGCCTCCCTCCCATTTCCCACAGTATGGACTCAAGCCCCACGTACACTAGGCATGTGGTATGCTAGCTGATGGTGTCTGTGTGTGTGTGTCTCCAATTTCTCTGGGACAGGCAGACAGAACAGTCATCTGCTTATTTAATAGCTCTGCCCATCTTCATACAGAATGTAGAGAACATGTTGGTTTTGATATTTTAGATTCAGACTTGAATTACATGCCTTCTTTTTATATTCGGCATAATATAACACTCTGGTAACCCACTGAAGCACTAATATGTGTACATAGTAACACTCTGCTAGAGTAGCAACACTGTGCTTGTGAAACAACTAACATGTTGGAGCCACACAACTCAAATGTGTTGATCACTGCCTGAAATTAGTTTCAGTCTGATTCATCATTACTTCAGACTAGTATGTTGTAATCTACACTAAAAACTAATCCTGCAAAGCCAAGGACAAAACTCTGACCACAGGTAGGTTCTGTTCTGGTTGTTAGAGTCTGACAGCACAGATCTGTTTGCAGGACTCAAACAGCCATGTCCACTTCAAGTAGCTATGTTTAAAACTGAAAATGCTAATTAGAAAAAAGAAAAGGAGAGAAGTCGAGTACAATTATGCATCTCATAGAATCCCCAGACTAAATCTAAAAAGGACAGTTAACTAAAACTAAAGCTAAACATATGACATTTTAAGGTAAAGCAGGAACAAAAGATAAAAATACTTATTCAGAGCAGCCTGGAAATAAATATGAAAGAAGCAAACACACTAAAATTGTCTTAAAATAAATTGTGAGAAAGTCAGTTGATGGGAAAAGGTACAACATGGCCTTTTAAAAGTTTTATTGCTGTGGCACCTGACACCAATAACTTTCTCATCTGAGGGCAAATTTAACCATCTGAATTTGTTTCTGTCATAAAATCCTCTTTCTAGGCATTTACAAAAAGCTCATGTTTAATTGCACCTCTCTGAAGCTCAATAAATATATTGCTCATAGAATTAAACAGTTTATCTGAAGTATTTACAATTAGCTAGCAATTCTAAATGTAGAAAACAGAAATCTCAAGAGGCACCATCAACCATCTTTAATTATTAAAACATACGTGTATTAAAAAATGTGAATTTGGGGGAAAAAAAAGCATTATTTTATTAGTGCTGGAGTGATGTTATAGCTGTGATGGTCCAGGGAATATGCAAAAGGCAAGGATTTTTGTGGGTGATAACTTTTATTGGACTAACCAGTTAAAATAGACTTAGACAAGATTTTGAATGCAGTGATCCTTTTCTGGATTTATTTCAGAAACTTTTTTTTCAGAAAGTTAATATTCAGGGTAGATGGGTGCCATCTTGCAAATTAGTACAACAATCTTTTTTAGAAATAATTAGGGCATGGCAGGCATAAGTTGTTTTCATGGTTTAGAATTCTGCTATGTTCTAGTCTGGGCACAGCACCATATCGTACAATCCAGACTTCATTCATCATTGTCTTACACCAGATTCCTATTAGTGAAACTCATGCGATTTCAGTGGAGTTGCTGGGATGTGCACCTAGAGTAATTCATTACCATGTTTGTTTGTTTTTTTTTCTATTCAAATGGAGGATTTAACATTCTGACTACTATAAATCATACTCATCTAGTGAATGGTCTAATTGTCACACAGTTTTTGCACTGGAAGAATCAACATAATAGATAATATAACTGACCCTTTTTCTTCCTGCATCCCTAATAGCTGTGGAGCATGGAAATTTGTTATTGTAGGTATGACAACTATGCCATAGACCCATTAGGCATGTGCTGTAGGTTCTCAATTAGAGCCATATGGGTAGCTAGCTACCATTTAGTGGATTCACCCGGGAGTAACAATTATAAACCAGAGTCAACCAAGTAAACAAGGGGTGAGTAGAGTCATTTGTCACACCCAGACTGTGCTCATGTCGATTACTTTAAGTGAATATAGACTAGGAGTGGCATGTGCAGCAATTTGCTGCCTCCAGGAGCATGCAAATGTAAATAACTCAAGGTGTAGGGAGATGTGGGTGGGATTGGGGGAGTTAGATCTGCAGAGGGGTTTAATGGGTCTGAGGGGGCATTGGTGGGTACAGGGGTACCTGGCAGGTCCACAGGAGAGAGGTCTGCAGGGGGGGGGTTGCCTAGGTGGGGGCAGAGTCAGGAGCCTAAAATAGCCCAGTCAGGATCGGGACAGGTGGAAAATAAGGTATCCCCAGGGCTGCGGGAAGAAGCTGGTCTTTCCCAGCCCTGGGCATATACTGCAAATGTGTGCAGACATTCATGAAATTGAATTAACTGAATCTCAGTCTAAGTTGGTTCACCTACTCAGATGAACTTACATTAGGTGTGCCATTTTTGGAGAAATTCAAGCCCCCTGTACACCTATATAAACAGGCATGTGGATCAACCTAACCCTGGTTAGGTTGATCTAAATGTAGCACTTGTATATGCCGAAGGACTCTTATTCTTGCTCTGACTAAGACAACAAGCACAATAAGGGAACACTGAATAGAATTACACATATCAGATGAAAACACATCAGAAAACAATTATCTGTGGCCCCAGGTCCACTGTCACTCCCAGAACCATTCTTATATTCTGTATGGTAATTATGATTATCCCAGGGACAACAAGCGGAATGATCCAGAAACTGCGCCTGCGGGACCTGGCAAGGATGAATACAAAAGGAAAAATAAAAATGGTTACTTACCTGTAGGAGAGATAACACTGGAGTGGCGGAGGAGAGATCCCGTGCGGTTCATGAGCCATGCCTTTATTCAAGTAAGGCTGTCGGGTGACGTCAGAGGGAATCACCAGCCGGCAGGAATAAAGGCAGGTGTCGGTGAAGAAGCCAGGGGAGTGAGAGAGGCAGAGGAGGCTCCTCATGCTGGTAGCACATTGCGCCAGCAGGACCAAAGACGACCTGGGCAGGGAGTGGCAGCGGAGGCTGCAGTAGCTTCTTGCACCGGTGGAAATAAAATCAAACCCTGACAGGGGAGAGAACTCGGGGCAACGAGCTCCAAGCACCATCAAGGGAATGCAGCGCTGGAATCTCCAGTTGGTGGGGAGAAAGGACAGAGACCCAGGGAGAGAGGCTGCATCTGACCCAGGGGATACAGAAGCTCAGCTGTCTGGTCGCTACCAGGTATTGGGCCGTGGAGGTGGGCTGGGGACAAAGAAGGAAGGGAGATGTCAGGGGAGCAATGTCAGGAAGAACCTCACCAGGTACAGACAGGAGAGCTGAGCGGATTGACTCCTATAACCCTGGAGTTGTGGGTCTTCTTTTCTTTTCCTTTTTTTTTCTTTCATTGGTGCAAGAGTGCCTGAATAGGCCTCAGGAAGAGAACCTGCCAGTAACAGGGGACATTGGACAGAGAGGCCAAGTTAATTCACGTCCCACTCATGGGAAATGAGGGGACACTAGCCTAGAGCCTCGAAGGGGTGACAAAGCGCAGGAACACCCGTGCTGGAGGAATAGCCACACTAAGACCCAGCATCCTGTCAGAGGTTGGTGCAAGGTTTGGGGTGTAGGAGAGGTGGAGCCCTATAAACATTCTGCTGGCAATGTGATCACTGCTGAGGATCTTCCAGAGTCTACTCCCTCGACTGGTGTAATATTCAAAGTTGTGGCAGGAACATTTGGAGGTGTTCCTCGAGGCAACTGACACCCACCTCAGGAGTTTCACAAAGCTGTTGAATGCGTACCCCTTACAGAGCGAACTAAGGCAGCATACAACAGGTGTTCAAAGCCAGGTGGGAGCAACAATCTTTACAAATAAAGATTTTTTATTTTCTAAACCCAAGATGTCCTTTCTCAGACTCAAATCTCTGCCTCCCCTAAAAGTGAAAGGTTACTGGTTGAACTTTCTTTACTGAGGCCCAATTCTCAGCTTTCTCAGCTTCCCTGAAACCCAGATAGCTGCTTGTTTTTTTCTTGTCTCCCAGGATTGCTCTTATCCCTATCCCATTCCACCCTAAAATGTTGTAAAACATCAGTCTCTTGACAGTTCATAACCTGGAGCAGCCACACCCCTTAGTAAAAAGATATTAAGGACCCTTTATGGGCCTAATGTACTCTGAAATAAACCTGAGAGAATCCTTATATGCCAATAAGATTTTGAGCACCCTCACCATTAAGAAGGACAGGAGAGGAAAACACTGAAAGCATTGGACCATGTGATATGACCTTCATGTGATATGAATTCAAATAAATCATGAGGGTGCATCTATATGTGCCCTTTAATGAGCATTAGCCTGTTTAATGCACATTAAAGCATCCCAAAAAAACTGTGCTATTTAGTTAATGCGCATTAAAATAGGTTGGTACACATTAAGCATCAATAAAAAAATGTGCTTTTTATTTAATGCACATTAAGACAGGCTAGCGCGCATTTTCCTAGTATCTCACAATGAGGTACTAGATTTAATGAGCATTTACTAAGCTGTGTTTATGCATATATAAATGTGCCCTCAGTCAATGTGTTTATATGTGCCCAAGTTTAAATAATTTTGTTGGTTAAACTTGAAACTTCTATTTTGCTGGAATCCTACTGTGGAAAGCATACCTATTAGAGTGAAATAGGTATTCATTGTATGCACCATTAACTGTGATGATATTTCTAGTAAATTTGCTAAATGTTTCTTCCATCTGACCCCTGAGAAGCAGACTAAGGCCAGGTACAGCCACTACACCGGTATAAGTGATCAGAAGTCTATACCCATAACAGAACAGAATTTTGGCACACATAGTCTGGTTTAAATATGGCAGAACCCAGTTAAGATTTTCTCCTCTCACCAAAGGGAGAATGTATGCTCTGTTCACTACTGATCTAAACTATGCCACTTACAGAAGACCATGTAATTTAGCTTGATTTTGCCTCTGGCTTTTTGAATGTTTGTACCTAGCCCAAGATTAAAAGCTGATGACTTTCAACTATTACAGGCAAAAAATCTGTTTCTCAGCTGGAGTAAAGCAACCTAAGTAATGCCAATGGAGTCATGTAACAATCTGTCCATATGAAGAGGGTATGTCTGGTAGGAAAAAGTACTGAAAGGGAAGGGTCCTTTGATCATCTCAGCAAGCTGTTCTTCCTCCAATAAATATTTTTATTGCCTGAAATACATATGTAACAGGTATAGCTGTATCTCTAATGGCATGTTCTGGGTTGCTATGAAATACTTTTAGTACATAGTACACTGGCAATAAAATGCCTAATACCATGACAATAAAAATAACCCTGTTTAATAGTTCTAGGGAGCATAGGATCCTGTCTCTTTAAGGTATAAATTCACCAGGAATGTTAAAACATTAGTATCTCATGATTTTTACCTTTGGCCCCAGGGTTATTTTAAGGAAAATAGTATTTGTCTCACAATCCTAACTAAGGTACTTCTTCCTATATGAATCTAGATCTCTGAATTCTGGTGTTCTGAATTAGCTAAATAACCCTTAATTTCTTCAGATTTGTATACTGTAACTCAGTGGTGTTTTTCTCTTTTAAGAATTTAGCATAGCATGTGTCTTTCTATAATTTACTTAGAAATGAGAGAAACATACTCATGCTGACTTTTGAAAGGATATTTGCATTGGAAAACTGCAAGTTGTTTGCTTGTTGATGATCACAATGGAAGGATCACCCAATACTACTATAACACAGAGTGTCTTACAAGTTCCTTTTTTTGGTGCATGGGAAAACTTATAGTCTGTGAAGAAATTGTGACTTGGCTGAGATTTCTTGGCCTTATGCACATTCCTATTGTGACCTCCTCTGTTCCAGGAAATGTACAGGAAGGGGTTGATTCAGAAATTATCCCAAACTCATGTCATTTATTTCTTCTCCAATATGAAGTCAATATATAAGACCTTGGCATATTCCCCTAGGTGGACAATACTCAAAGTGGGCTGTAACTGATTTATTAATAGAAAAAATACAGATGGACGTGGGCATTTTAAATTCTAAACATGGAACTTATAAACTCTAAAACAATCAACAACATTTTATCCTTCTCTTAATTAAAACTTTCTTAGGAATTTTCATAGTACTATAGCTATTTCTAGCATGCTAATATATATCAGACAATTGTTCTTAGCAAAAACTTGAGACATTTCAGTACTAGATTTTTTAAGTTTCATACGTCATGGGAAAGCTAAAGTGTTGTGTCCTGTTGGTCATGGTGTAGTTGTGATACTGTAGCTGTGATGGTCCAGAAATTATGTGAGAGGCAAGGATATCTTAGGGTGATATCTTTTATTGCACCAACTATGGAGTTGGGATAAAGCTTTGTTTACTGTTGATTTCATTTTATAGTGCCCTTGTTCTTCCAAATCTTGGCTGGAATTGATAAAACATATTAAAACTCTCTCCTTTCTTACTTGCAACTAAGCAATGAAAGTGGGGAAAACTGTGCAAGTGTGCATTATGCATTCTTTTGGGATTGCCAGTGAAATATTCCATTTTAAAGAGATTTGGTTTAGATATGAGCCTGACCTGTAAATATTTGTAAAAATGTAAGATCTCAATTCAATTCAGTGAATGGTTTAAGCAGGTGAAGCTTCCACTTAGATATGTCGTTGAGAGCTTTGCTTAACTGAAGCCAAACTCTGGGTATGGATCCACATTCTGACAGCACCTTGATAATGATGCTATCCTAAAGTAAATTCACAACACCTAAAAATTCAGATCAACACCTAAGCACTCAGATCACTTTCTAATTTGGACACTTTCTACTTTCCAAAAAGGAATCACTCTCTTGTACCAATGTAGAACTCTGGTCTTACCATAATAGAGATTTAAAATGATAAAATCAAGTACCAATTTGAAGACAGAGAAGTTATTTCTTAATAACCTTCAGGGTGAGTGAGTATCTAATGCAAAGTCACAAGCCAGATGTCTAAACTTCTCTTGCCTGACCAGGCAATTCCTTGATTTGACTAGTAGAAAGAAGTCAAAGGCATAATTTTCCTTTCACTTAGGCTGGGTTGTACATGTGTGTATAACTCCACTGTCACTTTATCTATGCCTGATTTACATCGATGTTATTGAGGACGGATCTAGTTTGTTCTATATAGGATCTTATAGAGCAAGGGTAGGCAACCCCTGGCCTGGGTGCCAGAGTGTGGTACTTGGAGGTATTTTGCTTGGGTGGATGGCAGGGAAGGGGCCAGGGCTGCACTGATACAAGGATTGGGACTCCCCTGCTGTCCACCCTTGGCATGACAACATCTTACAAGTTGCAGGTGTTTTTGGCGCACTGCTCAAAAACGCTACTGACCCCTGTTACACTGGTCATGACTATAATATTTGAGCACCTTCCAGTACTGAACTAAGCAATGTAGCTAACAGCTGTCACATATTGTTTGTTATGTTATTTGCTGTCCTGGGGTGAAGTGTGTACAATGGATGGTTTTGCTTGGAATTTAAAGACACACACGAACACGCAATTATTTACACACACAGATGCACATATTTGAACTCTCATAGATATATATATACCTGTGTGCACTCATCATAGTCATTAATGACACATACATTTTTATATATTTAATATCAAAGGAAGTAATTTCTAAAAAGTGGAAGTTATAGTGGAAGTCAGTGGGGTTTGTGATATTGCTCAGGTCCTGTGGGAGTTGGTCCTACAGTCCTGGATAGTGCCTGAGAATGCTCCTTTTCCTGCCAGGAAACTCAGACTCTGGAGGTGTTATTGCATTATATTACCTCAAAATCAAATATATATTAATTAAAAACCGTTTTTTCCCCATTAGATGGATGAAGCACCCTTTTTGCTGGAATTCCTAAGAGATATGATGAGACAGTTTGTTTCACTAGATATGTGAATTGTTAAATATTTTCTAATGACAATATATAACAATTCTCTTCTTCTGTTAAGATATCTGTTACCTCTCACAAATTGCAAGTCTTAAACAATAAGGACCTGATTCTCATAGTACTTTGGTACTGTTTCTGTAGTGTGTAGGAGATGTTAAGCGCTGTTATAAGTCAGACTAGGTCTTATAATGTGCTAGAAATAATTTTTTAAAGTCATCTGTTTTGGAAGCTAAAAATGACCACTCCAAATATTCTTGTTTAAAAGTGGAAAAAGTTTTGACTTACAAAAGGGATTTGATTGCCATTGTGTTTATCTCAATAGTGTGTTGGTAGGTCTCAATTCAGGCCTGCCCTAAAGCTATGTATCTGGCTGTTGCTATATATGCATGCCATTCAGTGATTCTACAAGGATAAATATATTACAACATGTTTGCCCACAGTTCCAGTTTTAGCTAACGCTTCTACACAGAGTGCTGGGTAAGATATTATGTGAAAAAAAGAAAACATTGATTCTTTGTAAAATTTTGTGACATTTTTATCAAAACAGGGACTGAACTGCTATGAGTTAGAGAATTTATAATGATTTTAATTAAAATTCTGTAAATGTTTTCACTTAAATAACAGAGAAAACCCTCAATGGGTTTACAATCCCAAGATACTGGAACCTCTATGATTTTTTTTCATATTTTTTTAAGTATCAAATAGCTCTCCTTACTCAATAAGGGGTGCATTAATGTAAAGGTTCAGTAAAGCTGATGGAGCTATGCCTTTTAATATCAGTTAGGCACATGTTCCACATTGTAAAGTCAGTTGATGTGGACAGCTTCCTACTAGATGTTTTAAAATCATAAAACTTCAGAATTTGCAAAAAGGCAACATTGAAGCATAAACAGTGAAAATATAGAAAATATGCATTTGTAGTATCTATTATTAAAACAACATGTAACATCATTTGATCAGAATAACTATATTGGGTGTTGAGTGAATGTTAAGCTGAAACTGTTGTAAATTTATTCATGAATAACACTGAAAACCCTGCCTGTATTCATATACAGTACTTTTTTTGTTCTCTGAAACCCAGCTGCCTGTTAGGATAGGGATAGATGTCCTGTTTGTCATCTTGAAATCTTCTTTTTCCTTTTTCCAGTTCCTATCTACAAAGATCCATTTTAGATTACAAGCGTATGGCTGTCTGTATCTAGAAAAAACAGTAAGTTAATAGACTACCCTTTCATTTCTGGAGACTTGAGTTGTCAAGCCTGTCATAACATCAAGACTGAAAATGAGTTTAGTGATTGCAACCACACCCACTTCACAAACTCAAAGCCTCTTTCAGTACAGCAACCGGTGCTCATGATGGGTGGGTTTGTCATCCTCCCTAAACAACTCAAATAGCCTGTGTTTATCTTCATCAGCAAAACACACATATGCGATATGATCTCATTTCAACTTTAGAAAAAATGGAAATGTTCTATACATATGAGGGAAAATTAAGATCACAAGTAGAACCCACTCTCTTACATCTGCCTTGATTTGCATCCAGTTGTATGATCATAAATGGGCCTGTGAAGCAAATTGGAAAGTGAAGGAACAGAATGAGAAATAAGTTCTGGAAAATCTGACTTAAAATAAATCATTTTTGAGTATTTTAATGAAGCTTCTGGATATTGTGTTCAAAGGCTTGGTGTCATGCTTCATGATCATGACAAAAACATACTAATATTTATATAATACTTTGTTTTAAATCTTTGAAATGAAAATACAATGATCGTGGAATGCCAAAGTCAAAGGAACAGGTCCTGCTCCAGTTACAGTCAGCTTAGCAAGGCAAGTGCCGATCCTTTCTTAACAGGACATCCCATTTCCTTAAAAGCAGGGATTAGAGTTAGTATTAGGGGGAAATATCCCCAAAAGAGGGGGAGGGCAATTGAATAGGATTCCCAATCTCTGGTATAGCAAGGAGTTGATATTTTTAGTCTACCCCCAGGCCATGTTGGGCTTTGGAGCTATGGCACTGAAACAAGTACACATTTGGGAGAGGATGGGATCAATTAATTGGCTCAGGGCAAGCCCTCCCCTGGTATTAGATTATTGAAGATCTTTACTAGATGAGTAATTTCTTGGTATTTACTCTTTGCATTAAGTGAATAATGCCTCTGTCTAGTTAAACCACATTCGTTGACTTGCATCCTATAGGGTGTGGAAGAAAAGATGTCAATAGTTCATATCATTAAGCACATCTACAGCTGGAAAATTGATGCATGGTTTTAACAGCCCTTCTCTACATTTAGCACTCATTAGCTGTACTATAATCAAAAGAGAAAATAAATGGAGTGGTTTTCAAAATTACTTGTCTTTGCTCCAGCCCTGCTCTTGTTGAAGCCAATGTGAGTTTTACCATAGTAAAGCTGACACTGGGCACTTTTGAAAAACCCAACTCAACAAACTGATGATAAACAAGAAAAATGCCTGAATGAAGGTTCTAAATAGGCAGCGAAAGGGATGGATTGTCTTAGGCCAATGGGAGCCAAACTTTTTGGCAGGCATGCCACAATTTAAGCCCCATACCCTCCCCAAGTACCATTCTGATCTGCTTCCCTTGCCTGATAGTCCACTGCTATCTTCTTGTCTTGTGCTCTCCACCCAATCTGCCACTCAGCTGCCTGTCCCTCTCTCGCATGCGACACATACAGGCTGTCCATGCCCCTTGTGCCACAAGTTGGCCGTGCCTATGTCAGGTGATCATATTAACAGCTTATAGAACCCTTCCTTTTGAGGCCACCAGTCCAAATCCAACTTAAGCTATTATTGGACAGGAAATCATTACCTTCTCCTCAACATCAGCAGATGACACTAAAACTGAAAAATTCTGCACTACAGTCAACAGATTACAAAAAACATGTCAGTATCAATGAATAGCTCATCATACCACTCTTCCTCTATAACCTCTAATTTTATCACATCTGATAAGAGGCATCAGCTGTCACAGGTCTGTCAAAATGCCATTTTTTTCAAGCTGCCATAATTTGAACATCAATGGGTTTGTGGGATGGACTGAATAATATTTGTTTGAGCTTTATTCAGCACATTTTTCCCATCATTAATCCTACAGTTTATTTGAAATTATCTCTTCCCTTACTAAATCCATTAAATCAGTTATTAAAATATGTATGGTATTTTCTCACAACTGGCAAACAATGTGCTCACAAATAATATTTTTCAACTAATTTAGTTGTTCTTATAATTTGTTAGGAAACACAAGTGTTGGCTCAATACTATGACTTAAGCAATTTCTTAGACTGCATCATATCTTTCAGAAAATATAGATACAAACAAGCTTGCCTAAGCCCTAATTCATGTATGCCTTACTAAGTTGCTGTGTTAGCTTTCTTCCCTAAACATTACTTTTAATGTTTATTACTGCAATGAATATGGGTGATCATGATTGATTCTGGATTATCATAGTTGCAGAGTAGAACCTAAAATGAAATGCCACCTTTACTGGTTCATTTGAAAAGTCTATCCTGCAAATGGACACATTTCATAAGGATGATGACTGAGTAGAAAGGTGCTGTTTATATGCAGGTGGTCATCCTCTATTGCTTGCAGAAGAAATGAGGGAAAGATAGAGGGAAACAGTGCCAAGACAGAACTACCCTGGTGTCAGTGTATGAAAGAATTATTAGTTATTCAGAGTAAGAACACACAAATAAGAGGTTAGCAGCTGAGATGAGAAATAATGAGCTCTCTTCAGAATCAGTGGAGAGGAGCAGCCACCAGAAACTTGTTTTGTCTTTGCCTATCCTTCACCATCTGGCCTCATCTTAAGTTAGATTTGTTAATTAACACCAATACTTTTAGTGACCCAGGGCTTGTAATGAACCCACATAGCTGAGCCTACCCTGGATGCATCTACCTTCTTCCTGTTACATTGAGATGGGAAAGGAAGGAAGCTGGTGCAGGAGCTGAGTCCATTAAATTCTCATTAAACAGAGAGCATAAACAGGAATACTTTTGCCCTGGGAATTTCTAGTCCATTTAATTTGCCTTTGCTTGAGTGGCACAGAACAGACTTAGACGAGTAGAAAATCTAGTTCAATGGTTCTTAGAAGAGAAGGCAATGAGTAACATCCACTCAGTGCCATAGGAAGGGTGGTGGTGGGGGCTGCAAATGGGGCCACCATCCCAGGTGCCAAAGTGGAGGGGTTGTCGACAACAGGCACTGCCCCGCCAGGGTGAGTGGTTCATTTGGGGGGACATGGGGATGGAGGAAAGGTGGCTTCTGCCACTTTGTGCACTCCCGGGCAAGCATGGGGGAAGGGGCGTGTGCTCCCCAGATCTCTGCACAGTACAAGGGTGGGCTGCTGCTGCAGGCTTTGTCCTGGGTCCCAAGCTCTGTTGCTACAGCACTGCTTCCACTATTTTAACTGTTTTCTTTTTCTTATTTCCCATATTAGAGGCATTCTGTCTAAATACTTCCTTTCTACTTCTTATTGTCTTTCTTCATATATAGGAAACCCCAACAGCCAACTCCTGTATCTTAAAAGGGAAGGAAAAAATGGAAAAAACTATAATTAAAAAAGGCCTTTTGAATAGGATTCTATTTTCATGTATTGCTTTGTTCTTTTTCAATTTCTTTCCCATTAAACCCAGTTTCTACTAAGACAGGGGCTGAGGTGGCTAAAACAATGGCTTTAGAGAAAGCATGTTTTTTCTCATGGAAAGTAAAAGCAAGAATGAAAAGACTTGCTCCAATTTTGGCTGGTGAATCAGAGGCTGGCTGTTGGGAAAGAAAGGCTTAAAAAGGGAGGTTACCTGTCTTGACGTACAGAACAAAATTTCTTCAGTAAAGGAGCAAAAGGTTTCCCTGGAAAAGTGGATCCTATACTCATTCACAATGAGCTCAATTGTGTGTGCAAATGAGGTAAATGACCATGCAAACTGATAAGTAGGTATGTTGCTAACAATCTGCATGCATTTACACAGCATGGCTTCTATAGAAATGCACATGTTTAAGGACTTCGATGTCTAGGTAGACTGGAAAGTTATAGATTGCTGAAACTTGCAGTAGTATTGAATAACCATCTAGTGTTGAAGAGGAAACAAGTAAGTTAAAGGAGAATTTCCTTGCTCCTGACTAAAATATTTATCTATTTATCGTATAAAATCAAATCTTTAATAGTTTTGTGTGACACCTTTATTTAGCTTGTTAGCCTACTACCTGATCCTACACCGTTGTGGAACCAGACATGCAGAAAAACAATCTGTAAACTTGTTTTTAGGCTGAAAGGTTCTTATAGGCATAATTTGCTTATCACAAGGATGAAAACCACTGGAAAGAATACTCAGATGTATTTGTTACTATTCCATCTAACCTGGCATCGTCTACACTAAGGCTTTTGCTGCTGCTCTGACCAGATAGTTGTATCATTAGTGAACCATGGCTACCAAGTTTGAACAAAAGAAGTTTGGACAAGTTTGGACAAAATGGATCAAGGAAATGTTTACACTTTTGTTTTATATATCTGGGTAGAACCTGGATTTTTATCTGCCTGCAGTTTGCCCATCTCAACTGCATTATGACGTTGCTAAAAATAAATTGACAGGATTTTATTATTATTATTCCAAAAATCACAAGTAGTCCAGTTGAAAACCTCTCTGAAATCTTTGGAAACCTTTGCTGTTAATTGATTTGTATTGGAAGGCTAATTTTCTTTGTTTCAGTGTATGTAGCTCCTCCTGAAAGGTTATAAAAAGAAAGGATGGAAGTAAAGATAATACCTGAAGCAATTTCCAAGAGGAAGCATAAGAAGAATGATTTACTGTTAGTTATAATGAGAAATAGACCTCCAGTTTCGTAAATTAAGACTAAGTACTAGTGCTGGCATCTACCTCAATTGATATCATCTGTTTAAGTACCGTGAGAGTCTCAGAATCCATCCTCAAGACTGCACACATTGCACTTGGGTTACTTAACAGTAACTAGTAGACTGGCAATAAAGAGGTAAAAAAATCTTTGCATCTTGGTGAAGGCGGTGCATAGAATCATCATAGTTCAGAATGGGTGGTAGGAGTGACAAAGATTGTGCTGCCTTTATAATTGATTTAATAGGATGTCAAATGCTACAAAGTTCAAGGACTTTTAGATCCCAGATTTTTTTGAAAGACAAAACCCTGCAATATTATTGATTATAAAATAAAGAAAGAATGCATTGTATGTATTGTAGAATGAGAGGGGTAAAAACTTGCATTAAGCCAGCTAGATATGTTTAACTCATGAATCCTCACAGCTGACTATAGAGCTCAGGAAAATAAAACACCAGGATAAAAGTTCTTCAAGGCATCTGATGAAATCCTGGAGACAAGAGGAAGAGTTGTATTTTATCTCAGTTATGTGACCCAGAAAAATAAAATTATATTGAGAATTATTTTGCCCAAAGGTATGAATTCCAAATGAATTGTAATTCTGATACCATTAAGACCTAGTTCAGAATCATGGGAAAAAGAGGGAAAGAGAGAAGCTGTGTAACGTGCATAAATAGAACAAAATGAGATCTATATCACAAGTTTTATTAAATTTGGAATTGGCTGATGAACCAGAAAGGTAGAGCTAAGTAAATGCATGAAATTAACTAAGGGAAAAATGAGTCTGAAGCACAAATAGAACTCAAATTTATCTTTGCCAGAGACTCAACCAGCCTGCTTGTGACCTTGAAACCTGTGTGCGTTCTGTTCACAGGGATGTGATGTGGAAGTATTGGAAGCTGTTACCAAAGGCTGTGGGTGTGCTTTGACCACTGCTTTCATGCTGGACTTTCCTGTACATTTGTTACATTGTACTTCCTCTGTTCATCTGTCATTTTCAATTCTTATCTTTTATTTTAAGGACATTTCTTTTTTGTACTCTGCTGACAAAAAGAGTAAATTACTTCATATGAGGCAGCATGCATATGCACCTGGACTCCTTCATTCAATTATCTCTATATTGAACTTCAGGGGCTCTAACTTATATAGGGTATGGTCCATTTTGTGATATGTATGTAGAGTACATATGCATAATAGCAGAGGACAGAATAGAGAATTGAGTTACAATGATACCAACAAGCAACAAAAATAATACAGTGTCTGCTAATACTATATTCCTACCTTCTTTGCTAGAAGACATGAAACAAAATATGTATGGCAAGGTACAGACATTACAGAGTATAAGTGATCAGAAACTAGTCTATGCGTGTAACAGAACAGAAGTTCAGTGAACATAAACTGGTCTAAAAATGACAAAATCCTGTCTAAGATAGATCTGGATCGATGTGGTATCAGACTTAAGTGATTAGGTTAGACCAGTCTATTGAACTTCTGTACCAAATCCCATCCCAACTCTAGTTAGATTGCTGTTCACCAGCACCCAAGGCTGCTTTTTTGGTCCCTGCTAAGCCCCTCTTCCAGTGTGCTGGAACTTGACCCACTCTGTTCCCAGCCCTGCCTCCTGCCTCCGGCCAGCTGTCAGCAGCAGCCAGGGAGTTGGGGTGGGAGGGTAATCCTGATGTCTGGTGCCAGGCACAGGGGGAACAGTTCCTCCTCCGCTCACTGCCCTGTCATGCAGGGACACAGATGCAGCTGCAGCCAGGCAGGGGGGTAAGGGCAAGGCTGGCATCTGTGTCTGAGGTGGCTGGGGCCAGGCCGAGGTTGGTGCACCAGGGTCCTCCATCCCCTCCCCCCCCCGCTCCAGCTGTTGTTGACATCTGGTACAGCCTGAGCCAGCTGGGAGAGGCCCACTCCACTGTCCCCCACACTGCCCACCCACCGTGGCCACCTGGTCACCAGCAGGAGGCAGGACTGGGGCAAGGAGCTGCAGAGGCTAATCAGGGATGGTTGGCTGCTGGCTGTACTTGGCATTCTCTGGCAGCCTGCTGGGAGACATGTGGGAGCACCTCCAACGTGCTGCTTTGGCCAGTACAGGCAGGGCAAGCTTTTGTTCTGTTCACTCCCTATTCCACTTAGAGAAACCCCTGTAAGTTAGATTGAATCTGCTTCAGGCTTTCTAAACGTCTGTACCTAGCCGACGTGTCCAAGCTCTGTCCTCTGAACTCTACTAGAGGGCTGCTCCCACACTTCCTGCTTGTCCACTTCCTAACATGTCCAGCAAATGCAGAAAGATGGTGGAAGCTGATCTAGGAATGTCCCCATTGGCCTCTCTCAAATGTGCCAGAGAATGTGTCTATACAAGATGCTGTCTCTGTACCAATGCACTTCCTTGCTGTAGTGCGTTGCTACAGCAATGTAGCAGCTAAAAATAACTGTGTACTGCTGGCAGAGTGCAGTACGGGCTGTTACTGCACTGTCATTTAGTACTTCCAAAAGGAAGTAACAGTAACAGCGGCACCATAGGGGCATGGGTAGACACACCCTGGGATAGAGATCTCAAGAGTGGGATGATACCAGGATGCCTGAGATGCCTCCACTGCTGCATTCTGGGCTTGGAATAGACAAGCAGGAGTAAATAGAGAGGATGGCCTTGAGAGGTTCCCATGACAAAAGCACTGAGGACCCAATGTAGACAATACCCAGTATGTCTGGAAGCCCTGTTCCTTTGGTCATGGTAGTAACATGCTGCAGCAGTGATGACTCCCCTACATTCTGTGCAGTGCAGAAGGCAAAGTAGAAGTGCACTTTAAATGCATCTTTGATTTAGTTAGTCTACACGCTGCATCTCTGCCCTCTGCCTAACTTCAGACTTAACACAGCTAAGCACCTCCTTCTGGTGTAACTTTTGCCTGAAGCACAATACCTAAAGGACTTGCTGCTGTTATAATAGCATGTTTCCATTCAACTTTCTCCTGCATTGTATGGCTTAAGCCATAATTAGCCCTAGATATTCAGGGTCATATCAGCTGAATGTATTAAGATACATTTTGGGTGTGCAAAACAACATGGGGACATTTAAAAACAAATCCTAAACATGTACCTCTCTTGTAAAGAGGTGCTTCTCACTAATGAGGCATTCAGTATTCGCTCTTGCTGGTGTTCTTCAGCACAGCTATCCTCTAGGGGCTCATTTTTTCTGCTCTCATGACTTAATTTTTCTCTTCTGCCCTGTCACTGACACCTTTTCCCCTCATACTTTTCCCCCTACCCTGCTCCTAATGTTCTATTCTGCTCTCACCAAAGTTTCTCTCCCTTTCTGCTAGTTAACTATCATTATCCTGCTTTTGGGTGGGTTTTCTCTCACTGTTGATGCATTTTTATGTGTCTAAGTGAAGCTTTGTACTGTTATGCTATGTATATGTGTGTGTCTGTGTGTATAAATCCAATTATAAATATATAATGCATATTACTGGGTCTTAGTCTCCTCCTGATTGGATTCTTATTTGCATTAAATTAATTTTCTCCCACTAAAATCTTTCTTCTTTGTTTTAACCATTCTGGCAAATTAATTCACACCATATTTAATATCATATACAGAGGTTCATTTACAGATCCTCTAATTGTTCATTTCTACCATTCTAAAATTAGTTCCTAATTGGGGAGTCATAATGCATTCTTGTGAAGATGGAAAGCTCTCTTGCAAACCAAATTAACTGGGCAGATGTTCTGAAATAGGTTAAATAGTACCCAATAAGTGCTGCTATGGCTCATCAGTCACATCACTGCATCCATCAGTCTTCTCCATAACCTAATACAGGCTGTATGACAGTAAGAGAGAGCAAAGTGTCAGCATTGATGAACTGACATCCTGGACAATAGTTCTCCCTCTGGAACAGACTTGTGTTTTAAAATAACTTGGAAACACTGAGAAGTTTCATTCCTTCTGATTAGAGACTGAAATAAAAAATCAGTATCCTATGTGACTATCTATTTTATCAGGACTGTCAAACTGGAGGAAGACAGAAAAGGTGAGGGTAAGTATAGTCTTACTATAAAGTGTAACTCTCATATTTTATCGTCCATCTTATTTATTCATGGTTTACAAATGGAGAAAATGAGGAACATAAAAAGGCTGTGACTTACTACAGGTCACTCAGCAAATTAATGACAGAGCCTAGATCTGTAAGTCTGATTGGCTCATCTACTCATCTTCTCCACATTTTATAGGAAGGAGAACTAAGGGATAGAGAAGTGAAATTATTGTCTCAAAGACACAGAGGAAAATTGTGGAAGGGCTTGGAAAAGACTGCAGGTCAGGGATCAGATCCTTACATGAATTAAAATGACGTTACTTAAACTGTATTGTTGATTTCTTCACATCATCTCATCTGTCATTGCTCCTCTATAGGCAACCTAGTAATCTTTTGCAGCTTTTTAAAACTAAATAACTTGGGTAAGTCTCTTCACAAAACTTGTAATCAAATTCACATTTTTTTCAACCTCATTCAAGACTGTTGCTGTTCCCTGATCACTTTCTGGGTGCTGAAAGAGATTATTTCCCTGTTCTTTCTCCTCTCAGGAGCCTCACACCTCCTCAACTGGTGGATGATTTTAATGACTTTGCTCACTTAGTCTAGCTGTGTTTCTCTCTGTGCCTCCTCTCCAAGTAAAGTCTTTTTGTGACCTACTTGGCTTCACCTAGGCTCTTCCAAAACAAAGCTGTAACAGCTGATCATCAGAGATTGGGGTTTTCTATTTCCCATAGGAAAACAGGAAAAATGCGGATTTTCCTGTTTAACAAAGAAAAATGCAGATTTGTCATTTTAATGGAGAAACACACAGATTTTCCACTTTTGCAAAGAGCTCTCTGCAGGTTGGCAGAGTTCAGGCCTGCAATAGGAGGCAAGCAGGGGACACCATGGCATGGGAGGGCAGGCAGGCAGGGGACACCATGTGCACGTGTGCACTCACACATGCACATGGCCACCAAGAAGCCTGGAGAGCAGCTCCCAAAGGTAAGTCTAGTGGGTGGCTCATCTGGGGGATGGAGGAGGAGGTTGTCTCACTGCCACTGTGTGTACTCCCGGGGGGTCATGAGAGGGCATGTGCCTCTCAGATTTCTGCAGGGGGTGGGTGTGGGCTAGATGCTGCAGGCTCAGGCTCCCTGCCCTGCTGCCCTCCCCGAGACCTGTATGGCCCAGCAGACAGGACCTGGCACAGCAGAGGGGCCACATGAGGAAGCTCATTGCTGCTACTGGGATCTCTATGCTGTCAGGGTGAGACACCCCCTGCTCTCCCAGCATCAGCAAGGGGCACAACTCCATGCCTCCACCTCTGCTGCAGCTGGTCAGGCAGGGGTGCCTCATCAGGGCAGTTTGGGGCTTGCAGTAGCAAGGAGCTTTCCCGCCTGGCCCTGCTCTGCTCTGCCATGCCAGGTCCTGCCCACTGGACCACAGAGGCTCCAGGGGGAGGGCAGCAGGGTGGAGTACCCTGCCAATGGGCTGTACTCCAGTCATGCCACCTGTCGAGGAAGGGAATCCAAACTCTTGCACTCTGCCTTGCTGCAACAGCCACTGCCTCCCACGGTCAACAGCCAGGACTTGGGCACTGCTGGGCGGGAAGGGGTGGGAGGCTGCAGACCTGGGTCCCTGGCCCCAAAGCTATGGCAGCTGAAGTCCCCCTCTGACAGGGCTTTTGAGAAATGGGGCTGTGGGTGGGAAGTGAGGGGGACAAGTAGGGCTGGGGGTATTTGGGTGGAGAGTGATGGGCACCAGCAGTAGGACCGAGGAGCTGTGGGAGGGGAGTAAAGGGTGGCAGCAGGGCTGGGGGGCTGTGGCTTGGGAGTGAAAGGCTTGGACCTGCGTCCTGGTGAGTAAAGGAGGCAGGAGGAACTCTGATTTTCCATGATAAAAACCCCCAAATAAAATACCAAAATATATAGGTACTTAGAATATATTTTATTATAGTGATTGAGTCACTGGTAGGCTTTCAAATTGCTTTCAGATTGCAAATATATTAATAGAACATTGTGTTCAATTGATACCTATACATATAGTAGTGTTTCATTTTAATCATGGATTTTGGGTTGTTTAATCAGACAATTTGCAATGTTTTAAAATCAGAATTTGCAGTTTTTAAACGCAGAAAACTAGGATCCCTGCTGACCAGTTTGCCCTGCATCTGTTTGCCAATGTATGTTTATTTATTCACCTTCCTGCTATTCTGACACCTTTGTAACAACATTGTCTAAAATAACAATAATTTTTTTGTGCGGAAACAGTCCCTTCAGAGCCTTGGCATTAAGAAAGGGTAGCAACCCTTTCATTCTCAGACTACACTCATCTGGAACACAGCTAACAGAGAACAAATAGTTTAGGTATGATACATAGGCAAGAGCCATCTCAGAGACAGATAATTTTCAGTGCTCCTTTTGTTAATTCCATCTTAATATTTTTATGCAATGTCACCATCTAAATGATTATATTAACCAAACGACACAGGCATCCTGACAACCTCCTTCGATGACCAGAAGGCAAAAAATGCTTAGTTTCCTCACTTAACAGCCAGATGAATGATGTATGATCAAAGAATGAAATCTAAGCATCATGGTTTCTTAACTAAACCATCAGAAATAGCCTCAGGAAACATCTGAACCTTTCAGTATCACAGTAAAATGTTCAAGACCACTTAATACTTTTTAAGCATTCCAAGAGTAGTCTCTGCCTTGGCAGGCAGAAATCCAAGTATTTAAAATCATGTTCAATGTAGACATTTCTAAAGCATAAAAACATGACTTCAAAGATTCATTTATGGTGTTTGGTTGCTGAGTATCTTTGACAAGACCACTTGCTGAATCAGCAATTACATTCACATAGAATACTGATTGTGGCTGCTGGGTAACATTTGCATAAAACTGCATAATATTGTGTAAACTGTCAAAATTAGCTTTGACAGCAAGCTGAGAGATGAAACATTGAAGTTTAGAACAGCCATTAGATTTTTGATCAACTCTCACATTTATTTCTTGAATTTTGTGACCTAAATACATGGTACAAACTGCTGCTTGGAATAATTTGTTGGCTTTTGATTAGTACTGTGTTGTCTTGGCAAATGGGCCTCCATTTCATTGCCCCTTCAGGGATTAAAATAGGAGTTGGCCAGTCTCCTGAGAAAAATGTGTACTTTCAGAAAGATCTTGCTAACTTTATGCTCAAAACCATTCAGCTGTCTTTAGGGCTAAGTACAGGCAGTCAAAAAGCCCAAGGCTCAGTCGATTCAATCTTCACAGGTTAGTCTAAGTAACTGAACAGACATTCACTTTTGATCCCAGAAAAGCATCCATATTCCTTAGTGGCCCAGGTCAGAAGCCAGGGGGTGATAGAGCATGCCTCCCTGCTTGGGCCTGGCTAGTCTGCCCACCCTGTGAGAGGGGGATTTGTGGTGCAAAGCATCCTGGGATGCTGGGAGACTGTGATTTAAGGTGAATCTGAATGGGATCTAGGAGAGAAATTCAATAAACTGATTTAAGCTAAATTCGTTCTGTCTGATACTACATTCATCCAGGTTTACCATAAACTGGTTTTGGCCATTTTAAAAACAGTTTACCTGCACTGAACTTCTAGGCTAGGGACAGAAGTTACACATACAGCAGTTTAAGTGATCAGAAACTGGTTTAAACCTGTAACAGAACAGAAACTCAGTGCACATAAACCAGTTTCAAAACGGCTGAAACTGGTTTAAGATAAACCTGGTTGAATTTAGTATCTGATTTAACTTTTTTGGGTCAAACCAGTTTATGAAACTTCTGTCCCAGACCCCTTCCTGGTTCAAATTAAATCAAAGTCCCCCAACATCCCAGCATGCTTTCCAGTCCTGGGTTGAGCTGTGCTGCTCCAGAGAGCAGGGCTGGCCCTGCTCCTCTGCTCCCAAGCTGGGATAGCTGGGGTCTGGGCCCAGGGAGGGGGGTTAAACACCCCTTCCCCCACTAAAAATAACTGCTGGCTGCAATCATGGATTACAAATCCCAGAGGCACCTGGAAGCAGGAAGAGAAAGTGATGTAACTGACTATGACCCTGGCCCCGCCACTGCCACAGCAAGTGGGGAGCACCCAGCAGACCCCAGCTCTGGTCTGTGGGACAGGGAAATTAAACCCTTCCCTGGCCAGTTTACTCCAGGCTGATGCCTAGGCTGGCCACCCCGCAGCCCCCAGCTTAGCTTCCCTGCAGCTGAGAGATGCTCCAGCACCCCCGGGCTTCTGCCCTGAGTCACTTCAGGCATGTGCCTTCATTTCCTGAACATCTATCCACTTGCGAATTGGTTCAGTCTAGGCAGGTTAGACTAACCCGCAAATATTGAATCAATTCAGGCTCCAGCTTTTTGAATGTCTGTCCCTAGCCTACATGTAATTCTATCCCTAGCCTAGAAGTTTCCTAGGCATTTGCAAATTCTAAAGCCCAAACCTGATCAATATTAGAGGACTGCAGGACCTTAGCAAGTTCCAAAGGTAATGTTATAGGCTTCTTAATAAGTAAGTGCCTCAATAAAAAAGGGTGAACAAGAAGACAAACATAATGTTTGAGCTTTTAAACTAGTTGCACAGTCTAAGCCTTATACAAAGTTGTTGATCCCAACCGTCATAGGGAAAAACAATTCCTGAAAGGTAAACATTGCCATATGACTTTGTCAGATTAGTCGTGTAAAGGGTTTTCAGTTTCTCATTGTTAGAATCAGAAATAGCTCCTCAATCTTCAAGTTCTCTACGCATAATTATTGTGCTGAGGAAGAAGAAAGGGTTTTCTTTTTCTTGATTAAACCAACTGTAAACCAACTGCTTTAAACTGCTTGATTAAACCAACTGCTTTATAGCCACAGTTAAGGACCTTGAATTGCTATAGGATGAGTTTTGTCTGAAGGGGGCACTTTAAATCATCAATTCATGTCAATTGTAAGTCGATAAGCAGACTTCTACCGAATCTACCAAGTCTTCAGAAAAAAAGTTATTTGCATTTGCCTCATTAAGACTAAGAACAACTGTATTACACTATACAATTATGCAACTGATGAGCAATGGCAGTGCTGTTATTTCATCAGCTACAGCCCTAAAATTTTGGTTGTCAAAAAATACATATATTACGAATTCATATAGTTTTTTTTTTTCAATGAAGCTCAAGAAATGTTCATACTACATCTTCACTGGCATTTGAAAGACCTATAGAATTAATATTTCTATAATCAAAGAGTCCTTTGACCCATAATAGCTATTTCCTAAACTGTCTCTGATGGGCAAAATCCTGTTTATTTTACAAGTGGAATAATCCCAAATGGTCAAATTGAGCTTGAGTATAATGTAGTGCAACTCCATTGACTTCAAAGAGCTTTACTACATGTCTCCTATCACTTTTGCTCTGACTTCCTCCAAGAAATTCCCAAAGCAGCTACGTTATTAAATCTACAGGAGTTTAATTCAAGGTCAGCCTTTAAGAGAATATCCCAAGTACTCTTCTTTCAATACCACAGTTCAAACATTACTGATGAAGTCAGGTGGGGAAAGATAGAAAATGTTTACAGTTCATGAAAAATACTTCTTTAATATCAAAATATTTTGATTGCAGATAATGTTTTTAAAAAATAGACAATAAAGTCCATCATTTTTCCAGGGTTTTTTTTTTTTTTTTTAACAGTATTTGAATTTTCCATTAATTCAATGTTCTAAAAATTAAATTTAAAATATTCTGGTCTGCTCTCTGAGTTATAAAATGTAGAATTATAGCATTTTTCTCTGTTATGGTCATCACTGTAACATTGCAACATCAAAAAATTAGGAGATGGGGATATCTAATTTTAAGAATCCTCAGGAATGAGAACCCTAAGTTTAGATATTATCTGTGTAACAGAAACAAATATTACAAGGAAGTTTTTTCCTGCTTTCCTGGTTTTAAATAGTCAATTTAAGGAAAGGAAAGGAAAATAGGAGTTCTGTGATAGTATATGTAATATATGACATAATACATGTCATATAATATATTCCTGGCAGCACCTTCTTTTGACCACTTCTGGAAGAACTGACTGGAAATTTTCTGCTTCCTTTTGACTTATTATTCGGTCACAATATACTCCTGTGTTGGCAGTTATTTTTAACTCTTCCTTGAGCGAGATTGCAAGGAACTTTTTACTTTGCTCCACCCTGGGTTGTGTACACTTCATGTCAAGTGACAGGGAGACCAGACAAAGTGTTTCTCATTTAACAGTGCAATTGAAGGCGCATCTACACAAGATTCTAACTGTGCAGTAGCTTAATACTGTGCAGTAGCGCCTCACAACGCAAATAGTGCTAATATGCTACCACATGGTATTATTAAGCTAAAAAGGTGTTCACTGGTGCTACCATGCAGTAATTAAGGTCACTGCATATTTAGTACTTGATTATGTAAGTACTAAATTAAATATACAGTAACCACTGTACATTAAAGAACGTATAGACACACCCACCTACTACAAAATGTGCTGTGTCATATTTTAAATCAAGTGATGTTGTTTTAGGATCCTTCCTAAAGGTCCAATATTTCAAGAAGTTCAGCCATTAGTCACAGAAAGAGCGTACTCCAACCTCAGTAACAATAAGACCCTATCACTTCATTGGTCTTTGAATTAGGACATAATATCCTAAACTTTGAAAAATAATGTGACAAATATGTTACAGGTCTCTAGCCATGGAATCATAAGTCTGTATATAATTACATCAATTTTATACTGACATAACATGATCAGTTTCAATTATGTAATGAGATCTAGACCCATCTTGAAGTAATTCATAACTTAAATAGCTCAGTTGTTGGTAGTCCAAAATTACAGGAAATTAAACTATTACCACCTTTCTTTGAGCCAACATCATATATAGTCTTAACCTCAAAAAACCTACAATGAGGAAAATTTCTCTTATATTGTACCAGTGTCCCCTATTATATCATTTTAAAAGTACTCCCAATTCATTATAGGTGAACTACAGTGCAGGAAGGGTCAATTGAATTGAGTATTGTAGACTCCTGTAGCTCCGAGTCTACTGGAGTGTGCTAATTACTTCAGTATCCCTGTACTTCAAAATGGCAGCAAAGGTGTTTTAACTAAAGCTCATCAAATGAAATTAAAGTGTCCTGACACCATTTTGAAGCTCAGGACACTGAAAACATGAAATGCTGCAGGAGGTTCCCAAGAGCCGCTCTAATCAAAGTGTTCCCCCACCCCGAAGCATATGTAAGGACACCCCTGGTGGGAATCATTTTGCACCTTCAAAATTAGTTACTTCACCTCCTCCTTCCTTTCTATTGAAATCAGAGTCTAATTTTGAGAAATTCCTTCTGTAACTATTCAGGGAAAATATGGTTTCATGGGATTTTCCATTTTAAGACTCATTATTTAGTTCAATAATATCAAATAAAATTGGTTTAAGTACAATCAGGCCTTAAATTTCTGCATAAAATGTCTCAAAACATTTTGACCGCTGCTTTTCCTATTCCATTAAAAAAAATACAGCCTACTAAAGAGCACTGAAATACAGTATTTGGATAGAGAGCTAAATCATAAGATCCATAATAAGTGTCAAATTGTAGTAGACTGCTATAAAAGTTAACTCCATTAACTTTAATAGTGAGGACTAATTATGGCATAAATTATTATTCAATGGGTGCATCTACACATGCAATTAGCATGTAGCAATAACTGCCAGTACACTTTACACCAGAGTTTATTGCTGCCGGGCACAGTGTTTACATGTGCTTCCTGGACTATAGCATGTTGGTTGGGGCAGAGCTGCTCCACGTTGGCTTAACTTGGAGGAGCTGGCTTGGGCACAAGGGTTCTCTAGTGTGGGGCTAGCCAGCAGGCAGCCCCCACACTGTAGCACCCTCATGACCCAGCCAGCCTGGTCACCTTCTATACGTGTGTTTCAGTGCACGTAACTACTCCACTATAGGATACTATTTGTTCCATACAGTATTATCCTACAGTGCAGTTAATTAATTTACTGTGCCCTAATACGGGCACAGATGTAGACAGTGATGCTTTATTGCAGACCTAATTAGTCAGCTTTGCAGTAAAGTGCTCATGTAGATGCACCCAAAATGAGTAAAAGCTTCACTGTCTGGCCCTCCGCATTCTTCCCAGTCTTGAGACAGGCAAACTAAAACTATTCAATCAGGGTTCTTGCCAGAGTAAAAAAAACGGCTTAAGGATCACGGAGAGGTTAGGAGGAAGTAAAGTTGGAAGCTATATTGTAATTCCTCTTACAACTGTAGATTTACTTTGTGAAGGGACTTGTCTGGCACTTAGGCCAGAATCAGAAAGGTATATCTACATGAAACAATATAGCATCATCTAGTGCTACCCATGCAAGGCCCAGACAATACAGTGTGGGTTCTAATAGTATGGGTGAAGTGCCAGGATTATCCAGGTTTTGCAAATAGCAAAGGTGTCTCCACAAGATACACAATGACAGTTAATGAGGCAGCTGCATAAAATACCTTTGTGGATTCAGTTCTTAAGTTTGAACTTGCTTGTAGTGAACAAGAATCACACTTTCTCCTTTTTTCAGAATGTACATGATCAGATCTTTGGGATTTGCAGGGAGGGTATTATGTGGTTTGGATAAATAAACCAAACCAGAGGAAATATGTCCTGTGCATTCATCATTTAGTCTAAACATCTCATTGGGTGTTTATACGGGTGCTATGGGAGTGTGTGTATGTGTGTGTTGGAGGGAGGGTGTTTTCATGACAGCAGCTCCAAGAGCCACTGTAATTAAAACATCCAGAACATCTCGTGTATTAGCATCCCCATACTTCAAAATGGCAGCAGGAGCACTTTATCTAAAGCTTGATCGACAAGCTTTAGATAAAGCACCCCTGCTGCCATTTGAAAGCACGGGGATGCTGATACATGAGATGCTGAAGGCTGCTGGAGTGCGGTAATTATGCTCCAGCAGACTCGTTTAATTACAGTGTGTTGGAGCAGCCTTGCTGGTCATGTCTAGGTACCCATTGTATGATAAGTGCACTTGTTCACTGAACATATGTTTAAAACATGCTAAAAATTGGTTTAAAATTGTCATTACTATTTTGCAAGGTAGCCATTTCTGTGATGCTTTAGATAAGGTACTTATTCAATTTGTTCAACATTGTATCACCAGGCATAGTTATATAAGCAAAAGGTTTTACCAAGCTTTTGGGGAAATTGGATGAGAAAGTATAAGTAGATTTATGTTAAAGACTTAGTATAAATAGACTATTGAGGATACAGTGGTGATGCAGTCAAATATTCTATTCAAATACAGCATCCCTATAACCTGCCCTCTAATAGAAGGCAAATTTCATTAACGGCATTCTGTACATTTAGAACTCAGATAGTTTGGTGTTATGTGAGTGATTATCCTGCATATGATGAGGCATAGAAAGCCAAAACATGCATCATAATATGCTACATTGCTTTCAGCAATGAAGGACTATAATCTGTATTTTCAGCTCTACTGTTGCAGCTGTAATTAATAGCCAGGCCAAAGAATCATGGATACCATGCCTTTGGAAAGTTTGTCAGTGCTCCTGCTAACAAAAATACCACATTGATCTTTCCTAATTTTCAGTGACACAGGCCTGAAATTCTTGGTTGAAATTCTTAAGCTCACTTGTCTAAATCCAGGTACATAAAATAAGCTAATTTCCAAAGGTGTCTCAGCATCAATGACTCGCATATAAAAAAGGAAAATTTCAATCATTTGAGTTGAGGATGGTAGGTGAACAAAATCTCTTTCATGAGAAAACCAGTTGGTTACTAATATGGAAATTTAGCATGGCCATATTTTATTAGAAAGCAATAATGGTGGAGAGAGATTTAGATGGTTCTGCCTAAATCCCAAGGTAATTTATCCAGTGGTTAACAATGTTCAGTTTGAGATAGGTCTGGTAAGAATGCAAATCAAAGAAAAACTGTCAAAGAAAAGCTGCATATCTTAGATAATAAAACTGCTGAATGGGAGTTACATATTTTTAAGTATAAGTATGAAGCTATTGGAATAACTGAGACATGGCTGAATGAGAAAAATGACTGGGGATTTAAAATATCAAGAGTTTACTGAAAGGATATACAAAATGAAATAAGAGCCACAGGGGCATTATTGGTAAGGGATTATGGAATCTTGTTGAGAATAATATATGCATTTCAGTGCTACAACTGAGTCAGTTTGCATGGAGGTTAAGGACACCAGAAATAGTGTGATGGTTCTAGTATTTTATTATTGATCTCCAAACAATACAAATGAGGTAATGCTTTTACAAGTAATGAAAGTGAATAAAAAGGCAAGCATGTTATTATTGTTTGGAGAATTATTCTGTGTATTTAAAAGGGCTAAATTCTGATACATCTGAAGTGTAGTTTACCTTGTGAACTGCTCCCTCCCCCCATCCCCCATCCCCCACCCCCACTGAATTTAGAGGGAACAGCTGTAGATTAAATCATACTGAAACAGGATTGAATAGCACTCTTGGGGACCATCCATTGCAGGCCCTGGGTATATCTGGCCCCAAAATAGCAAAGGCAGGATTGAACAATATCCTTCATCTCTTTCTGGAACTGTCAATGAAAGCATTACAAAAGCTATACAAAATATGTATACATATTGTCTTAGAACCAGTCAATAACATTTAATCCTAGACTAGGCTGGATCTGACCAAATAGAAGTATTCTGCCACAAGGCAGAATGGTATGTTAAAAGTAACATTGCAAGACGCTTAGGCAAGCATTTTCTTAATAATATAGTAGTGTTGTAAGATATATAGCTCGTTGTGTAAAGGAAACAGGATGCAAACCATCAGCTATCAATAGAAGATAAAGCAGATTTTGCTTATGAATGCTTATGCTAAACCAGCTATTCACTTATGCTAAGTAGCCATCTTAACTGTGTCAATCATTTTCAAGTGAGTCTGTGTGAGTCTGTGCTGTGAATGAGTTGAAGTCTTAGGAATGTGGAGATGGCACAACATGAGATTGAAAAACAGACTGGAATGTGAAAGACAACACATAACTGGTAACAGAATCTGAAATAAACATATGCAAAAAGGTCAATGGTGTTTGGTAAAGAAGCCTCCAGAAGCTTCCACGCTTTAGTCAAAGTCCTCCCAAGTGACTGAAAGAAGCGCAGGTCAGGGTCTTAGGCATGCGCTCATAGCAAAAGACATGTAAATAAGTGAAATACATAGACAATTCCATGCTAATGAAATAAACTGTAAACAGAGATGGATCTTAAGATGGGAAGGAATATGGGTGGAACAAAGGAGGGACGAAGGTAGGGTAAATGTTAACGAGCACAAACCAAGGTGTATAAACATGGAAAGAACTAATGTTCGTGGCAGCTTCCTGGTTTGTTGGAACTGGCCCGAAGCTGTCTCTATTTTGAATAAAGCTGTTGACGAGCAATGTGTGCAGGTGATGAACTATGAAACTACTACTATGAAACTATGATGTATGATGGCATTGATCCGTTGTCTCCCTAGTCATTGGGCATTGCATGGAGTCGAGGTCTAGCAGAGGTAACCTTGAAAGAGCCTTGCAAGAAACTTTAAATTTTAATGTCCATCAAAATTAAAGTAATCAATACAGTTCCTTCACTGAATCCAGTGCCAATTAATTAATACCAACCTATCAGTCATATTTAGTCTATGTGCGTATTAATTACGTTCTGCTTTGTAGCCTATTTGTTTTGCAGTTAGAGTTTATTAAAAGTAAAATTTCTGCCTATAAAAAATTATGATATTTTGACATATGGTTCCATTCCAAATTCATATAAACATTTGAAATCTTGGATATATTTTATGAAGTTAAATATGCTATTTTTTTTCCCAATTCAGTCTTTTTGGAATGTATTTGATTAAGTCAAACTGTTTAAACTTTACTATATAATATTAATAAAAATGGTTAGGTTTTTATATAACACAAACATCAAATTAAAATGTCACAAGAAAATGTTTCAAGCTTCTTGAAGCAGAAACATTTTAATAATATCCCCTGAAAAAATTGACTCCATCATTACATTTCTAGAAATGTTTCTTTATAGTTGAACTACCATGTTCCATCAGAAAATTTCTGATTCTACTTATAATAGACATATTGTAACTTAGGTTCTCAGATGGGTTATGTCAGTGTGGGTTCACTGACTTCAGTGGAACTATCTAAGTTTATGATGGATGAGACTCTGGACCCTTATATTTAGTACTAGCTCAATATCCATTTTTTTATTGTATTAGTTCTTCTTCAATGTTGCCATATTGCTTATTACATAGGCTGACCATAAGGAAATCTGGGACATCTAGGACACTGACTCCCTCCCACGCCTTGCTCTCCCAACCACCTGCCTGGAGCACCATTGCACCCTGTGCTACTCTGTCTCTCCACTGGACTGTGCTCTGTGACCCTGCATTTCTGGAATGCTCATTTTAATTCTTACCATCTTCTGAAATCCAGGACTGTCCTCACTTAACCAGGATGTATGGTCACCCTTTCATTATATCACTGTATTCCTACAATAGGGCATGACAAATTAGATCCTTCTCTTCACTGGATTTTTATGTGTATAGATTCATAGATTGTAGAGTTGGAAGGGACCACAATGGATCCTCGTGTCTGTCCCCCTGACCCTGGCAGGAAAGAGGACTGAGGTCAGATGACCTCAGCCAGGTGACTATCTGGCCTCCTCTTGAAGACCTCTAGGCTAGGTGATAGCACCACCTCTCTTGGAAGCCCATTCCAGATCCTGGCCACCCTTACTGTGAAAAATTTCTTCCTAATATCTAACCTAAATCCCCTCTCAAGTAGTTTACACCCGTTATTCCTAGTCACTCCCTAGGGCGCCTTAGTAAACAGCGCTTCCCCTATTCCCTGTTGACCTCCCCTAATAAATTTATAGGTGGCCACAAGATCTCCCCTCAGCCGTCTCTTGTGAAGACTGAAGAGATTCAGCTTTCTCAACCTCCCCACGTAGGGTCTATCACGAAGGCCACTAATCATGCGAGTGGCTCTCCTCTGGACCCTCTTGAGATTCCCCACATCCCTCTTGAAGTGCGACACCCAAATGTGGACACAGTACTTCAACTGTGGCCTGACCAGTGCTGCATAGAGGGGAAGCATCATCTCCTTTTTTCTTTTAGTCATGCATCTGCTAATGCACGACAAGTTGAGATTGGCCTTGTTGATGGCCTCGTTACACTGCCAGCTCATGTTCATCTTGGAGTCAATTATGACTCCAAGATCCCTCTCTGCCTCCGAGCTGCTGAGAAGGACACTCCCCAACCTATAGGTGTGCTAGGGGTTCCTCCTTCCCAGGTGGAGTACCTTACATTTATCTTTATTAAATTGCACCCTATTTCTCTCTGCCCATTGATCCAACCTTTCCAGGTCAGCCTGAATTTGCTTCCTGCCCTCCGGTGTACTGACTTTGCCCCATAAGTTGGTATCATCAGTGAACTTGGAGAGGGTGCTCTCCACGCCCTCGTCCAAATCGCTGATGAAGATATTGAATAATATCGGTCCAAGGACCGAACCCTGCAGGACCCCACTGCCCACCTCCCTCCAGGCCGAGAAGGAATCATCCACCACGACTCTCTGGGTGCAGTCCCTAAGCCAGTTGGCCACCCACCTAACTTTGTAGGCATCCACTCCGCAGTCTGCTAGCTTCCCAAACCCATGACAAGCCCGTGCTAGTTTCCCCTCAGCATCTTTTCCCCTGCTGGGCCTGCACAAATGTGTTCTTTGATTATTTTCTCTAGCATTTTCCCAGGAATAGAGGTAAGACTTACTGATCTAAAGTTACCCAGCTCATCCCTTCTCCCTTTCTTGAATATGGGCACCACATTAGCCCTTCTCCAGTCCTCAGGGACCTGGCTGAAGCACCACGAGTGCTCAAACAGCTGTGCCAGCAGCTCAGCTATGACACTGGCCAATTCTTTCAGCAGCCGTGGATGGAGGTCATCCGAGCCTGCTGACTTGTACCCAGCCAGCTCCTCCAAGAGCTCCTTAACTATTTCAGGACTAACCGTAGATGGACTGCTAACATGTGGACATCCATCAACAATCCGTATTTAGAAGTCCTTTCAGTGGTGGGACTATCATGTACCCCGTTATGGTCTGTGGGGTTCATAAAGTGTAATGCATGGTTTCTTAAGCATGTTTTACTGATATGGTATCTATATAGGTAGTGTCAAGCTGTATTAGCCTTGCGTTTATATGCTGAAGAGGTAATCACTGAGAATTAGCAGCTGACATGAGTTTGTTTACTCATCTAACTGCCTCTTCCTGGAAATGACAAATTTACATGTTAAAAGAAGGACCTAGTTAGTAAGAATACCACCCAGCTATTAAGGGGGAAGGGCATTTCCCACTGTGGAAAAATGAAGTAAGAGACAGTATTTTTAGGACATTGGATGAATAATTTTATGTTTGAAAGGATGCAAATGTTCCCCTGATCTTAGGGTCTTGTTACACATTAGACTTAGGTTTCTAAAAGTGTAAATTACTGTTAGCAGTAGCTCAAGTTTAGATCACTCACATGCTTAAGTAACCAGGAGCCTTGAGGACTTAAAGGTAAGAATCCCCCCCCCCCCCCACACACACACACATTCTAGGATCCCCCTTACTCTAGGTTTACCATATGTCTGGGTTTTCCCAGACATGTCCTCTTTTTTTGGTCCCCCTGTCTTCCTGTCTGGGTGGGTTTTTAAAATACGAGGAAATGTCCAGGTTTTTGCTCTGCCTTTGGCTTTTCCTGGGCACTTCTGGCTTGGCTCCTTTGGGCTGGGAGCAATAGGGCAAGGTGATTGGCTGTTGGGGGATCACATACTCTGTGCAGAGGCCTGGTAGGTAAGACACACACACACACACACACATACAAAGAGAGTGTGTGTGCACATGCACATGCATGCAAGATGGGTGGCATGGAGGGCAGGGGGCTGTGGGTTGGGAGTGAAGGGTACAGGCAGGGCAGGAGAGTAGAGGCTGCAGGTTGGGAATGAGGGGCACCAGTAGGGCTAGTGGGCAGGGTAGTGGGTCAGGAGTGAGAGGCAGCAGCAGGGCTGTGGGGTAGGGCTATGGAGTAGGAGTACGGGACAAAGGGAGGGCACGGTCATATCACTGCCCTCTCCCACAATCATATACCCCCTTCCCCTCTCCTTCCCTCGACCCCTTCTCACCTCCGCTCACCACCCCTCCCTTTGCTCTCCCCACCACAGGTGTTGTCTTCTTTGATACTGGAAATATGGTATCCTTACCCTACCCTGTGAACTTGCTCTCCCCTGGGGTGCCTCCTGCTCCTTGGGGCTCCTCCTCTGACCCTCACAGCTCACCCACATCCCCCATGTCTCTTTGTTTACTTGTGGCTGCTGGGACTGTCCCAGAGGAGCAGGCAGGGAAGGGGGACCTGCATGCGGAGCCTCAACTAGCACCACCAAACCACAGCTGCTCTTTGGGGTGAGTACACACAGTTAGTGTAACAAAAACTGGGTAACACAGATAAAAGATAAACCTAGCCTGGGGTACCATAACTTTAGGATGCCTAAAGGATGCTTATAACTGTTTTCTCATGTTAATGTGTGTACTGTCCCAAAGTTAAGAGCTCCCTGAGCTGCCTAAAATTAATATGGAACAAAGCCCTTAATTATATTAGGAAAGACATTAGTTTGGTAAACATGCATCTTTGGAGGATGGAACAAGAAGCTATATACATAGTGCGGGCTTCCCAATAATCTGATGCATGATGTATGTAAATGACCAGATAAGAAACTGTACTGAGGGGTTTTGCCTTGAGACCTAGGGTTTTTCTTCAGTATTTCTGGGCATAGGGGAAGACTGGAATCCCTCAGCCAGCGGGCTGAGTAAAGCAGGTTGGTAGGAGAAACTGCAGGAGTCCCTGATGGATAGGTGAGAGGCAGGGTCTGCTTTCTAATCTGTTGAACTGAATAGAAGCTGCATTCTTGGTTTAAGATGCCATGCAGGAACAAGGTGCTGTTCTGATATTTCTTTTGTTTGTTATTCATATAGTTCTGCCTGTATCTCAAAATATGGTTACTGATTTTGTTATGCTTGTTCTTGCTTTTTATAATAAATCTTTTTGTCTTTTATAACCCACACATTGTCAGTGATAACTGAGATTACAGAGCACTTGATCATACAGCAGACGTCTTTTTTCTGGAGGTGGGGATCCATCTTTAAGCTAACAGAATCTCATCTGCTAAAAGCTGGCTAGGTCTTAATGAGACAGGTATAGCTGAAGCACCATAGGTCAGGAGTTTGTTCTCAGTGGTCAAACAACAAATGGCAGGAAGGGGTTTGAAGGGCACCCCTTAAAGTGGGAGAGCACCCTGGGAGTGTCTCAGAGGTCCACCCAACTGCATCCAGCATTGGAGAGTGCCATGGAGACACTGAAAGTACCCTCATCCTCCTGCTTTAGCTGTAGTAGAGTACAGTGTTTTTGACATCTTTCGGCTATGTCCCTTGTAGTTGTGTGACAGGGTTGGTTTTGTAGATTTAAGAATAGGATAGAAAAGTACTTGTATAGGTGGTTTTGACAGGGATGTTCCTGCTTGAGCAGAAGGATGGACTAGACAACCTCCTGAGGCCCCTTCCAGCCATGTATTTTATGGTTCTAGTGAACACAACACTTCCAGGAAATCGAACAGATTCTTAAGTAGGGTAATCCAAATTTCACATTTATAACAAAGCATAAAGGTAACCGTCAGTCCTCTGGATCATGATATACATATAATGTCATGAAATAAGTCTAGTAATTGCTGCTAAACTTCCTTATCACCAACACCAGGTGGTTTAGAAAGGCCTCTGTTTCAGAGGTCATTTGACAGGTTGTTTGATTTTTGGATTCTTTGTCTATTATAAACTAAAATGAGTAGAATAATGCCCCAAATCCTGAGTATAATACTTTAGAGTAGCGGAAGATCCTGTCCACCTGGAGCTATGTTACTCTGTTAATAGGATTAGATTAAACTAGATACATTTCCTATTTGAAAATATTAAAACTTCACAGTATGTTCTGGATAAAACTTTGTGATGCCCAATAGCCTAATTTAGCAATCCTAAAAGCACCTCCAGATGAACTGAGTAATAAAAACTAAGATAATAAACTAGTTTCTATAATGGGCCAACTGTTTAAGATAAACATACTTCCCCTTGATAAGAAGTTAATAGATGGGAATAGGGGTGCTAAATTAAGGGAAGATTTTGATAAAAACCTCATTACAATTTCAGTTTTATATCTATCACAGAGACAGTAATGAACCATCTGGATCACAGTTATAAAACAGGCTTCCTACAGACTGAGTACTGTTCTTGGATATGGTGAGGACCCATTCAACATTTTTTTAAATACCCCTTTGTTTTAAAATGTGATAATATAAAGACCTTGCTTATTTGTTTAGTATATATTATATAATGTATAGATGACTAGTGTGCCTACAATCTTACATTAAATAATTATATCTAATTCCTTCTCAATTCCTACAAGGTTTAGAGTATATCACCATGCAAACTACAAGAGAACAATTTAAAATGTAAAAGCATAACTCAGTGCAAACCTATTGAAGCATTACTCAATCAAGTCCTTTCCATCTCTTCACTTTTAGCTAGTTGGATACATAGAAAAGATAAAAGAAATGGAAATATCAGTTACATTCAATTATTGAGCTTTATTTTATTTCAAATTAGTGTTACTGTCACCCAATGTACTACTTTAACTTGACAGAATTTGACTGGAACTGGAAAGAAACTCCACAAAATGTATAACCATTTACTAGTTTGGTTTGAAAGTTACTGCATCTCTGTTTTTAGCAATCCTGTGGTGGACTGAAAATAGTAATGGATAATACTTGAATTTAAAGAAGTGCACTTCATTATATAATCAAAATCTGAAATATTCCATTAAATATACTGGACTCTATTTTGTAGTATTATCTTGTGATAACTCTGAATACAGTGCTACAGGAAACATTTGTCCATTTATGCTGGAAGTTTTGGGGGAGATGTAATGTATTACAGTTCCTTAATATAACTTATTAAGCCAGAGGCAGAACTATGCATGTGATTGTCTCAGCTTCCCAGTGGGAAAGCCTAATCTGATTTGTCAAGGGCATTATAAAGTACTTGTAATAATATACTGCCTATGTTTTGCTGATCGGGGTCATTTTAAAAAAAATCACATATACACGGTAACTGGGAGAGTTCATTTTGCAAGTTGGCATGACAACATTAACATTATAATTCCCTGCATATTCTCATAATAATATATTGTCATGTATATGACATCTCCATTTTCAACTGTAAATTCCATTTAATGATAGGTTATAAAAATGGCAGCCAGCTTGTTACATTTGTTTCCTATAGAGGAGAAAAGCAACTCAACTCTCGATAATGTCATTCAGTTGATACAATTGCGATATATTGTGATTTACTGTAACAATGAGGTTATAAATATTTGGACTTGTATATAAAAAAGTAATGTTGCATGTTAAATATATTCAGGAGGAATTTAAATAGGAAGATCTTGAATGAAAAATTAGGGCATTTTACCATCAGAGGACAAGATCATTGTCTGCTGTACATTAATGTTTTACTAAAATCAATACAGCAAGTTGACATTCAGGTACTGACAGTCTGGCGCAATACATCAAACCCTGGAGTTAGCACATTTACACCTAGAACAGATCATATTTAGTGATGGGTGAAACTCACACAATTGGACTACAGATATGAGTCTTATCAAGATTATTAAAATACACTCAGATATCTTTCTCCTGATCAAGCCAGTAATAAACACCAGAGCAAACTCTCAAAGTACTATGACAATTTTTGCATTGAAGTTTAGAATAATAATAATAAAAACCTCCACTAGGTACTTGTTCGTGTTCAGAATGCAAGCAAGATTTCCAGGATTAGTGTTTCCTGGAATTTTTTTGACAATTTAACAAAGAAACAAAAAAACGCTTAATCTTCAAAGCTAAACAAAATAAAAGCTGCTAAGAAGGGAGGGTCATTTTGATTACTGCTCTACTCTAAAAAATGAAAATTAAATCAATATATGATCAATATAAATATTTACATTAATTCATGAAATTAAAAATCCCTCCTTTTTTCCTATCTAGAATATACTTTGTTTTAGATATTTAAACTAATGATAAGTAAACATTGTAAAAAACCAAAACATCCTGAAATTAGCAAAACATTTTGATTGACCCAAACTTTTAAAAGATAAATTGTTGACAGTATTTTTGAAATTTTAACCTTTTTCCTGGTGAGAAATAGAATTAAAAAAAAAATAAATTCACAGGAAGAGAAACATTTCCCTTCAAGTCTATTTAAAATGTGAAGAAATGGCAATATTTGTGAATGCAGAACATACTGGGCAGACAAGGTTCCTTGGGTGAATTTGATATCTTTTATTAGACCAACCCACATAGTTGGAGAATAGTTATTAAGCAAGCTTTTGAGTTCAAAAACCCTTTGTCAGGCTAAGGAAGTTTCAGCAGTTGGTGTGTGCTCTTCCTGGATGGAATGAAAAGTAAAGAAGCCAGGGGCTGGGCTGGGCGGGGGAGTCAGTTGCCAGGCAGTTTGTAATGGGTCAAAAATCCAATGTCTATGTTTAGTCCATGATCTCTAGTATCCAGGAGGTTGATGAAATGGAGCACATAGGCTCGTCTCTGGGAAGTGTTGTGTAAGTTTCCCTTGAGGATCAGGACTGAGAGATTGGAGAGAGAGTGGTTTGCTTGTAAGAAATGTGCCCCCACTGGTAATTGGGTATTTCTGTCTGTATTTTACCCTTCTGGATACTGATCATCGTGTCTATAAAGGAGATGTTGATGCTGAAGTATTCTAAAGAAAGTCGGATGGAGGGATGGTGACTGTTGAATTCTGATGGAACTCAATCAGAGATTGTAGGTTTTCAGTCCAAATGATGAAGATGTCATCGATGTATCTTAAGTATAGCAAGGGTTTGATGGTGCAGTTATTGACGAAGTCTTCTTCCAGGTGGCTTATAAAAAGGTTGGCATACTGTGGAGCCATTTTAGTGCCCATAGCTGTTCTCATCATCTGGAGGAAGTGTTGATTATTAAAAGTGAAATTGTGTGTGAGGATGAAGTGTATAAAGTCAGTAATATCTTTGGGCCTGTATTCTGAGTTGTAATCTTGTTCCTGTAGATATGTAAGGCAGGCTTGGATGCCATCCTGGTGTGGGATGTTGGTATATAGGCTGGTAACATCCATGGTGGCTAGGAGGGTATTGCTGGGAAGGTGGTCTATGTTTTCAAGTTTCCGTAGAAAGTCTGTAGTGTCTTGTACAAAACTTGCTCTGTGGGTGACAAGCGGTTTTAGGATTGATTCAACAAAACCTGATATTTCCTCAGTTAGGGTCTCATGTTTGGATATGATAGGTCTGCCAGGGTTCCCTTGTTTGTGGATTTTAGGGAGCATGTAAAAAGTCCCTGGCATAGGTAGCGGGGAGATCAAGGTCTGTATTTTTTCTTGTAGTCTTGATGGAAATGATTTGATGGTATTGTTGAATTTTTTGGTGAAAAGGAGAGTAGGATCTTCTTGTAGTTCTTTGTAGTAGGTGGTGTCAGAGAGCTGTCTCTTGGCTTCCTTTATGTAATCCTCACGGTTTAGGATGACTATGGCTCCTCCTTTATCTGCTGGTTTTATTACTATTTGGTGGTTAGATCTTAGAGATTCTATGGCCTTTTTCTCTGGTAGAGAGAGGTTGTTGTGGTGGCGTGTGTTGCTGATTATTTCATTGTTCATTCTTTCCCTGAAGCAGTCAATGTAGTGGTCAAGGTTAGGGTTTCGTCCACTGTGAGGTGTCCAATCTGATATTTTTGGGGGCTTTTTGGCATTGATCCTTTACTGAATGTTGTCAGAGGATGAGTTGTTGTTGGGAGTGGGTTCAGTTTGATCTTGGAAATATTCTTTGAGGTGCAGGTGTTGGAAGAATTCTTCTAGTTCTCCACATTGAAGTATTTTATTAGGGTATTTTTTGGGACAGAAATTTAGGCCTTTAGAAAGGACAGATTTTTCAGTTTTGGTAAGTGTGTGTGTGGAGAGATTGATAATATTTGTGGGTTGGTTGCTGCTTTCAGTTTTATCAAGTCAGAGTTCCACCAGAAATTCAACAATCATCATCCTCCATCCGACTTTCTTTAGAATACTCCAGCACCAACATCTTTTTAGACATGATGATCAGTATTCAGAAGGGTAAAATACAGACTACAGTATACACGAAACCCACAGACCAACATACATATCTGCACAGAACCAGCAATCACCCTAAACACACCAAAAAAGCTGTGATATACAGCCAAGCCCTCAGATACCACTGCATTTGTACTGAAGAGAACACCCGGGATCGCCACCTCACCAATCTTCAAAAGGCTTTCACCCAACAAGGACACTCCTCCAGAGAGGTAGATCGCACGTTTGAAAGATCCACCTGGATACCACGTGAAGAACTGCTGCAGTACAGAAGAAAACCCCCTACAAATCGCACACCGCTGGTTATGACATATCACCCCTCCCTTGAACCTGTACAGAAAATCCTCAAACATTTGCAACCCATACTAGAAAGAGACCCTATTCTTAAAAAGATCTTCCCAGAGCCACCCATCCTAGCCTTCAAATAAGCACTGAACCTTGTCAACCTCATCACCAAAAGCAAACTTCCTCAAGCCCAGAACACACCAAAAGGATCCAGACCGTGCCATGACAAGAAATGCAAAACCTGCCAACACATCTTCACAACCCCCACAATTACTACACCCCACAACAGAGCCATCAGCATTCCCAGATCTTACAGCTGCACCTCCAGAAATGTAATACACCTCATCCAATGCACCAAATGCCCTGATGGAAAACATGTAGGAGAGACCAAACAACAACTGCGCACCAGAATGAACGCACACCGGAAATCTATCAAAGACAGAAATACCCAATTACTGGTGGGGGCACATTTCTCACAAACAAACCACTCTCTCTCCAATCTCTCAGTCCTGATCCTCAAGGGAAATTTACACAACACTTCCCAGAGACGAGCCTATGAGCTCCATTTCATCAACCTCCTGGATACTAGAGATCATGGACTAAACATAGACATTGGATTTTTGACCCATTACAATCTGCCTGGCAACTGACTCCCCCGCCCAGCCCAGCCCCTGGCTTCTTTACTTTTCATTCCATCCAGGAAGAGCACACACCAACTGCTGAAACTTCCTTAGCCTGACAAAGGGTTTTTGAACTCAAAAGCTTGCTTAATAACTATTCTCCAACTATGTGGGTTGGTCTAATAAAAGATATCAAATTCACCCAAGGAACCTTGTCTCCCTATGCCTTTAGACCAACACGGCCACAACCTACACCCCTGGAACATACTGGGTGTGTCTATATGAGAGGCAAACTATGCATTAGCATACCAGGCAAAATACATGCTAATATGCTACTGCGCAGTAGTATTAGGCTACTGAACACTTAGCACCACTAAAAAGCCATGCATCTGTACCACTGTGCAGTAGCACCAGTCACTGTGCATTGATTTAATACTAGGTTATGCAAATACTAAACTTAATGTGTAGCAACTACAGTGTATTAATGAATGTGTAGATGCACCACTGAGATATACAGTGAACCCAGTTATCCATTCCCAGAAAACAGCTTCCTTCCTGGCAATATTTTACTCATACTAGTACATTCTTTTGTTACTCTTACCGGTCCCTTAATTCAGTTTTCTCCTTTACAGTTCTCTGTCCCATATCATAGTTTTTTTTTCCCCTCATCTTTTCCCAATTCTCTGCTCTTTCTCCTTTCCTTCTCACCCTTTGGCCATTATTTTTCTCTTAATGATTTTCCTGCAAAATGATGCAGTAGTAAAATTTCTTCATTGATCTTGTTTAGCCTTCAAAACTTCACTTCTTCCTTCACGTATCTTGCTAGTCCAACCATGTCATTCTCTTATATAAATTTGATATCCATTGTTGTCTTAGCAAGATCAGTCATGTGCTTTTCAGACATGAAGCATCTCTTTCCATTTCTCCTCTTCTGTTTTCTGTTTTTTATAAATTGATTCCTATCAAATGATTAACTAATTCATCTGTCTGCTTGTCTCTTTTATAATCTAAGGGAAAATTTGCCTGCCACTTTAGTTTTGTCCTTTACCCATTAGAATGTTTTACTTCTGGAAAATGTACCCCCAACAAGCAACTTTGCATTCCTTTTGGTTGTTGACTATACAACTCCTTTTCCTTAACCTACATGTCATTATTGTGTTTGTTCATTTTTTGTAAAGAAATAAGAAAATAGACCACGTCCTTCAAGTAGATGCAAACATAATTACTCATTATCTTTTGCTTTTTATTGCTCAAAATATCAAAGGATAAAATCCAGGCAAGTCCCTTGTGTGTAACAACCCCTAAAATTAGCTGCTTGAGCCCAGGAGGGAGTCTGGATACCTTTCCTCTCTTTGGCTTAAAGACAGTAGTGTCTTCAGTTAGTGCACTTCAGTAGCATATCTAAGGATGGGTGAGTGGGACAATAGCCTTGGGCCCAATTTAAAGGGGTGCCAGACTGGCAGCCCTGAAGGAGACCACATCATGGGGCAACTGCAGCCACTGTGTAGTGAAACCATTCCCCAGCTGCAGCAGCCCAAGCCCACACTGCCATAGCAGCAGCCACAGGAATAACAGCCACCATTAATGTGAAGAACATTATCCTCCTCCTGCTCTTCTGCAGGCCCCATTCTCTGTGGCCCCCATATCTCTCTCTACCCAGGATGCTTGCTATGTTTCTGTTTCCTTCCACTTAGAATGGAAGTTACCTAGTTCATTTCTGAGTTTCAAACCCACAGGTCCAGGAGAGAACCATGTAGTTACAGAAGTGGCTGCTGGAAGGGGGGGGAGGGGCATTTTCCATTTCTGCTACAGAAGCTGGCCCACCTTTAATAAAAAATTCAAGTCAGAAGACAGCAAGCAAGAAGGAGCAAAGAAGTTGCCACCTCCACATTTCAATGAAAGTAACCATGGCTGCTATAAGAGGCAGCTCCAGGAGTGGGGAAGAGGTGGTGCAGTTGCATCCCTTTTTCATTTCTCCTCCACTCAAAGTATCAGACCAACTTCATGCACATCACTATGCTAATGTCAGCATCAGATGTTTTGGCACTCTCAAGACATGAAGCAGCCCAATCACAGGCTGATCATGGTGCAGTGTAGCATGGTAGTTAGGAGAAAAATGAGTCTCTTGTTATATGAAATAATGTGTCACACCATCCGCACCCCTCTTTTCAAAATTCTAGATCTGCTGTTGACTTCTGTGATCTGTACTCAAGTTTCATTCTGTCCCTGTGAGATACATATTTTCCTAGCGTACCTAATGGGTGGACCTCCTCCAGAAAGAGATGGAATTTAAGTGCTAGCCCACCTCCATTCTGGATTAAAATAGAATTTAGGCAAATTTGGGCAGGAGATAAACACCTCTGTACTCAGACCAGATCACTTCTGAGAAGTACAGAAGCATAGCTTTAGGCTCCTGCAGAACTTTACAGGCCAATATGTAGGCAGGGCAATGGGAGCAAGGATCTTATGGATCATTTTTTAATGTAGACACATTCATCCCTCTAGTAGGTGTCCAGAAGCCCAAATGTGGATCAAGCCCCAAGTACCAGGAGCTGTTTGTGCATAGAGATTGTAGGTTTGAGGAATGAGGCAATAAGCTTCCCACACAGTTAGAGCTTTCTGTTTATCAAAGTTCCTGAATTAACTCTTTTTTCTGACTCTTCTTCTGAGGGATGGCCTGCTATTGGCAATCTGAGTGGGAAGTCTTATGATATGTCTCAGGAGGGAGGCAGCAATAGGTACACAAGAGAGGGTACACAAAACAGACATATGGAGGACAGCAGTAGGTGGATCAATGAGTAACAGGAAGTTAGCAGGAACCCTTCTTGCCATGGTGCTATAAGGATAGTTGATAAACTGAGAAAAGAACATGCCACCAGGAAGAAATAATATCACTCTTCCTGGTTTGAGAAATAATTCAACCAAAGAGGAGAACTTTGACTAAAATTCAGAATTTTCTGAAACCTTAATTTCAATATGGGCTGTTGGTCCTACTGTTGTATACTGCATTACCTTCAGAAATGCATAAGAGCATGGAAATTATGGGTTTGAATACCAGTCACTTAGCAATCTTGTATTCTCTGCATTTATTACTATATATATTTGAAATTATTCAAAGTTTAGGGTTGATTCCTTTAACTCTAATTACAACTATGGAGTTGAGTGCCTTCATTTTCAATTCAACAATATTTATTCTAGATCATCTTCTCTCTTCCTTTTAAAACTAAGAATATTGTCTCTCTTCTATGGTTTATATGTATCTGAATAATACCTTGAAAAGTCATTGATTCAACAGATTCGTTTTCTTTAATAGAGTTCCACTGCATTATTCTGTGTAATTTTACAGGGAAAATATACAATTTATTGTAGATTTGTTCTTTTGACATACTATAATTATTATTTTTTTTTTGCACAAGAAGCTACTTCTTATGATGGGTTTATTCTTTTAAAAGGTATTAATTTAAGAAAGTTTAGTGGTAAATGTAAGATGTAAGATACATTTAATGGACACAGTAAAAATACCACTAACTACTATTTAGAAAATGTCATATTTAAAACTATGGTTTAATAGACATATTTCCTACAGCGATGAAAAAAGATTCAGATTATATATTAAAAACAGTGACATCATGGTACCATTGAAATCATTGCCAAAAACCCATTTACTGCAGCAGGACAAGAACCTTATCTATGAAACTTTGGTTGTATTCTGTATATGGGAGTATATGCTCTAGTACCCATGATGGTAGTACCTTGATACCCCGAGTTCTAAATCTGTACTTAGACCTTGATCCATTTATAGAATGGCTCATACCAATTTTCCCTAAACCTTGGGAATTCTCTCCCAAATGCAACTATTGTGGCTAGAATGTATACATAAATAAATGTTTCAATGGCCAGCTTTGCATAATCCCATATTTTGTGTTGCCACTTCAGAAGCCCCAGTGACCCAGCAGGTTGAGAGTTGTCATGTGGCTTCATCCCTGCTAGATCATGATATTTTTCTGATATCAGATCATGAAAATTAAATCTGCTTCAAATTATTTTTTATAAATGCAAGACAAATGGTTGCTGGGTTTCTATTTTTGTTTAAACTCAAATGTTCAGCTCCTAGGGGAATGTTTCTTAAATGAAGGTTTAGAGTCTAATTTTTGCAGGCTGATTATAATGCATATTTAAATGTTAGTGTCTGTGTATCATTTTTAACATTAACCATGTGTCACTTTAGTTTACTCCACATAGCCTGGCCACAGTATCTTACAATAGAAGGAAATCAGAAAATATTTTATAGATTTTCAACATACATTGTTTTGTATTCCTATTGTCATTGGTTGTTGATAACTATTTCTAAGTCAGGGAGCTGTTCATATTGTTTGGGATTTCACATAGCTTTCCAATTTCTCGGAAGAAAAGCAGCATGTGTCTCCTACTTACAAATGAAATATGTATTTTTGTGTGTAAGCTTTATAAACAGTATAATAAACATAGACAAGCACATAAACAACATAATTCATACGGAGGTGTATACTGCTAAAAAATGGCAAGTGGATGTACTGTTGCCATGGTGAAATAGGAAGGCAAGTAAAATAGATTAACACAGGGAAGGAGTGAATGGAGGTGATTTTTGCTTGCATTGACTAAGATATATAACATTTTTGAAAGCTTCTTGTAAAGAAAAGAAAATGAATTTGAGATTCAATAGTCAGAGGGGTTAGAAATAATTGTATGGTTCATATCATGACTCAGTTTAACATTTTTTCCTTGTGTTAACCAATAGAATGACATAACCTGGTTATAATCATTGTGGTCAGATGATATCTTTTTTTTACCTATGCATATTTTTACTACCCTACTGAATCAAGTTTAGTGGATTATTCTTGCTGCAAATTTTAGCTCAGAGAGAAGACTCAATTAAGATTAACTTGGCACACTTGTCTTCCCGAGCCATTTAATCTTCCGTCTATGAAAGTACATTAAGCATATCTATATCTAGTTTCTTGTAATCAGTTATTAACTACAGATTCACAGAATGATAAAATTAGGATACTGTGTACTCCAGTTCACCTCACTTGCAATATAAGTTTTGTGTTTCAAAACCTAGGCTGAAATTCTTTCTCCATCATTGGAGTTGCGGCAGAAGAAAACGATGCACTCCCTTCAAGAGTTGTTAAAAAATATCTTCTGGAAGCCACCCCTTACACCTCAGGAGATATAGCTTTCCCATCTAAATGGAAAACTCAAGGCTGAGCCATTAAATGCAGAACATCTTATACCAAAACAGCTTAACTCTGACAGGGATTAATTAATCTCCCTATGCTATAGAAAAGTGGTTTTTAACGTGTTTTCATTTGCAGGTCCCTTTGGAAATTTCGAATGGACATGCCAACCCCTTTGAATTATAAGTGTGGGTATTCACATACTCTTTACTGATCACAATAATATTTTGTGGACCGCTTAGATGTACTGCAAACCCCTAGGGGTCCATGGACCTTAGGTTGAAAACCACTGCTATAGAACAAGAAGGAATGTGAAAAAAATGAAATGCCTACTCTAAGATGCAAAGCTTCAGCCTGCATGTATTTCATCTGACACATGTTTAATGTTGACACCTCTCAGATAACTGCAATAAACCAGATGAATGGTGTGTTGCTCATGAAGGAGAATCAGCAGACTCAGCAAACAGTTTCTTAATTATGGCTTTATTGACTTCCTCTGACTGTAGATATGTTTCTTTATAGACATGTTGACACAGATGTCAGCAGTACAATGGATTAGTTCTTTCAATATAGATGTTTTCTGTCAAAATTTCTGCACATCAGTCAGTCTTGCCAGTCTCATTACCTTCATTTGGGGTTGAGGGGAATGTGGGAGGGCTTCATTAGCTACAATCTTAAGTGTTTTGTTTTTCTTGCAAGTAGGAAGGCAGTACACTTATGGATTACAAAGACAATAAGTACAGTGGTGCTCTTAATGTTAGCTTCCCAAGGGCTAATTTGCCAAGGCACTGTAAGTAGATCGGTGATTTTTAACCAAGGGGCTGTAGCACAATATAAAAAATATGGTGATTTCAAAGAGGAACCCATTCTGACCTGCTGTGGTCTTTCTGACTTCTTTGCACACAATAATTACTTTATTATTGTTTCTGTAGTCAAAACCTGAGTGAAAACTAAGAACTTGCATTTTCCAAGGGGTGCCTTAAGTCTAATGAGGAATATCTGGTGTCTCACAAAAGCCCTGTCAGACAAAGGTGCTGGGTTTAAGGCCACAGCCTTTATGGCACTGCAGCTAACCCCAGTTTGCCACTCCCAAAGGCCAGAATCCTCCACCTGGGCCTAGGCACATGCCCCCTCCCTTCCAAGAAAGTGGCCAGCCAAGATAAGATCTCCTTCCCATATAAACCCTTGACTTGAAAAGTAAAATATCTGGGCAATTAGGCTCAACGTTGTACTCAGGCTTCTGAACCCTTGGATTGTGCTGCTATTGACTGATGGATTCCTTGGATACCTGACCTGGTTAGCCTCCTGACCTCGCTCTGTGCCTGTCCCTTCAGATACATGACCTGGCTGTGGCCTGACCTCCTGAATATGTGACTCAGCTAGCATCCTGACATTGCTTTCTGTCTGACTCTTTGTATCCCTGACTGTTTCCTGGACAACTCCTCCCTGGACAGCTCCTCCAGATTCTGACTTCCTAGCTTCTCCTCACCTTGAGATGACCCCAGACCTAGCATGAGAGTGCCTTAAATCTAATGAGGTGTTCCTTGAATCTAAAAAGGCAAACTGATGTAACTGGGACCTACACCCACGTAATACAGTCCTTTACCCCCAATAATGTTTCAGGTGACTAGAGACTGGGACCTCAACTACAATTTCAGAGTAAGGGACATTTTAAACTCCTAAATATTTGTTTCCTTTTTGAACTATTATTAGTTTTCTCAAATCATTTAGTACAAAAAAGAAATCAGGAGATATGTTTGATAGGCCTGTGAAAAGCAGCAAGTATTCATTTTGGATTTGGTTGATTTGGAGGGAAAGTGATTCAATTCAGAGCCTCCCCACACCAGCTGGACAAGTGGCAGCAGTGCCCGCTCACCTGCTCTGGCTGGGCAAGCAGCAGCAGCTCCTGCATTCCGTGTCCCCCCACCCTGGCTGGGCAAGTGGCAGGCTATGCTCTGCTGCTGTTTGCCCAGCCGGGGTGGGGGGGGATGTGGGATGTGGGCACCGCAGCAATGGCAGTGGAGCCTCTGCCCTCCTGCCGCTTGCCCCCTTCTACCAGGAGTGAACCGTGCCTACATTGCACCCCCCCACTGCCTTGGCTGGGCAAGCAGCAGCAGGGTAGACCCCGACTCCCACCACTGCCATGCCTCCATCCAGCGCCCACATCCCTCATCCCCTTGCCCCAATTATAATGCATGTTTAAATGTTAGTTTCTATGTATCATTTTTAACATTAATCGTGTGTCACTTTAGTTTACTCCACGAAACCTAGCCACAGTATCTAACAATAGAAGGGAATCAGAAAATATTTTCATAGATTTACTTTTTTTGTATTCCTATTGTCATTGGATGTTGATAACTATTTCTAAGTCAGAGAGCTGTTGATATTGTTTGAGATTTCACACAGCTTTCCAATTTCTCAGAAGAAAAGCAGCAAAGCTCCTGCTCCCACCACTGCTGCACCCGCACCCCACGCCCCCACTCCTCCCCACTCCCTGAGTCCTGTTTCTCCCCTCCCCGGCTGGGCATCTTGTCCCAGCCCCAATCCCTCCCCCTTCCCTCCCCTTTCCACCCACCACAACAGACTTACCAGCTGGAGGCAGCTGTACCCAGCATGGTGAGGACTGCTGCCTGTGTAGTCTATGACTGAATCTCTGAAGCGGCCACAAATTTTTTCTGAATCGATTCAGAGGCTTCCGATTCAATTTGGACCTTTTAAGTGGTCTTCCAATTTGATTCGGATTTGGAGATTCGGCCACCAAATTGGGCCAAATCTCCTCCAAATCGAATCGGCTACCAAAGCTTCACACAGCTTTAATGTTTGACCCATGATCCATTAAAATAGGTGTATTCTACTGCAGATGTTAGTGTTGTGCAAAGCTAAATATCTAATATAATCTAGCAAATTGTTGTTGCCTATTAATTTATCCATACTACCTCTTGGAATCTTTAGTGTTGTATAGGCAAAATTTAGTTGCTCCCTTAGGAACCTCAAGTTTACACAGTGGAACAAATCCTGCATCCCTTACTTTGTCTTTAGTCAAAATTAAGTTGAGCTCAACCAGATTTTTTTTCCTGGGTAAGCAACTCATGATCTGGTCTAAACTGCAAGTGGTGGCTGGCTTTAGATTAAGGCCACAACTGTTATAGACACAAACATGATTCAAGGAAACAACTTTATTCAGGACCTCACTGAAATGTGTGTTGAAAGGTAAATATGTACCTAAATTCTATTTGAATGGGGATGCACTATGGAAGTGTTTAAGGAATTGAGGCTATAAGAGTTATGTCTGAGAAGTATTATTTATGGGAAAGCATCCATGTTTATTTAGATATCTTTTAAGATCACATCACATTCTTTCTCTGAACATCTCTTGTTGCTGCTATCATTATGCATGAGTTCCTCACACACAGTTCTGTTTACATTTGAGAACATGTGCCATAGGAAGTGAATTAAACAGAATTAAATAGTGGTAGAAATTGATGACATTGGCTTGTAGTAACATTTCTGATTCAATTTCATGGGCTAGCTATGTAGACTCATCTGTCTCTGAACTGTACTACCTATACTAACAGTGTAGCAGCTCTTCTATCATTTTTTTTTTTTTTTTGCACAAATATCACTGGCTGACAAGATCACTATGTATAAGCAGCATTTAAATTTACTTGGAATATCATGACAGAAAACAATAGCAAAACAAGATTATTAGATTATTTAATACATAAGGACAATAATAGCAGACTGGCTATATCACTAGTCAACCAGTCAGTTTCTATATCCATGACAACAATATAGTTGTTGGCCTCCCACATAACTAGTCTTTTTAAAGATCGTTTGAGTATCTTCTCTGCTATATCAGGCTCTACTGCTCTCAAAGGGAGAAATTCACCAAGACTGTGATTCACTTAAATCTCACTTATGCCTGTAAAATAAGGTTTCAATAGGATTTAAGTGGTGCATAGGCCTTATGTTGACCCACTGCATGATAGTGAATTTCAGCCAACAGATGTAGACAGCAATGTTTTAAGAAAGAAACTTTTATATTAGCCTTTGAACTTTATATTAGTCTATATATTATCTAGTGTCTATCATGCATAATCTGTAAATTTAAGAGAGAAAATTGATACTATAACCCCAGATTATAAAACAAAACAAAACGTGTATTTTAATTTTGTAAACGTTTAGCACATGAAGTGCAGAAAGGAACAAAACAATTTGAAACTGTGTCATATTTTTTACCAAAATATTTTTTTGGAAGTGGAGTGCTTCAGATAATCAAACCAGTTGTCTGTATTAATATATTCAGTTGAGTAGAAACAATAGCCTACTGAATATTTAATTATTTATACAAAGTAAATGTCTTCAGTAAATGAGATTCAGTCTCAATCTCTTAACTATAGACTGGTGGAAAAGACTCACCTGTGATGTGGAAAATCAATAATTAACCTCCTGGCCAAATCAAGCGAGGAAGGAATTCATCCAAGGCTTCACGTCCCAAATTAATATTCTAAACACTAGGCACACCCTAGTTTAAGGTCCTCTTGCTGTCATGTCTTTTTGGGGACAGCAAAATCCTAGAGAGACCTCAGAAGTCATAGTTCTTCCCACAACACTAAAAATAGCAGCATCCTTTTGGATGATATAATCAGTTGTTTCATCCCTAATCATTCATCCCTTTCAAGCTATTAGAAGGGAAGTGATATTCAAGCCTTCTTTCTTCCAGTGCTTCCTTGTTCTCTTTGTGATTGTGATTTGTGCGGGCCTGCTGCACGTTTCCCACCAGCTCAGTGCCCGCTGTTGTGACATCCCACCACATGGGTCTTGTTTTACAAGGTATTGGGTACTTGAACCATCTTCACCTATACATGTAGGATGAAATCATGGCCCCATTGAAGTCCCTTTGAACACTGCCATTATCTTGACAGGACCTAAGAATTCAATTCTGGGTTGAAACCAGACACACTTTTACCCAGTGTTTGCTAATATTGATGATTCTCTCAAACCATAAAAAAATCAATGTTTTACTACCATATTAATGAATTCCAATAACTGCAGGGATTTTGGTGCATAGTAATGTACCCTTCATTATTTAATTATAACCAAGAGGCAAGTGCACATAGTTATACTGCTTATTTATCAGTGAGAAGTTGATGGCTTTAATAGGCTAATAATCTTATACTGAATGCAGTTTAATTATATATATATGGTGGTACTGTGTAATTGTTATTTAAAGTACAGCATAATTTCTAAAGGTAGAAAGATACAGACAAAACAAAGAAAATGTTTCTACTGTGATAGTAAATGGAAATTCTTGATATCAAGTATATACATTTCATATTGAATCCTTCCAAAATGCACTGTGAGACATCACAGAATGACAGATGTACAATCATTTACAACAGCTGTAATTTTATGTGAATAATTTTGCATGTCACACACGTGTGAGCACACTTGTGGGTACATGAAAGAGACTATTCCAGGATTTACAGTATACCCTTGTGTTAAAATTTTCCCTCACAGCACTGATTCTCTTCCTCTTTTTTCATTATAATTTGTTTGAAAAAAGAAAAATAAACGTATCATGGAACAGATCCTCAGCTGGTATAAATTGGAGTAGCACTCATTCACTCCCTATGAATGTTATTTGGCCACTGTATTATAGCAAATCCTAAGCCTCCCATTGTTCTCAGAAGTGTGATGCAGTAAATGTATAAGTGTAGTAAAGATCTGTTGTGAATAAGCTCCATTTAACAAACTACTCCATATTATCCCTGTTTGCTTGTCAGACTCCATCTGCATCTCTGCTGAAATGCTGAGGCATAATCCCCCATTTGAAAAGGCTTCACACCATCATTATTGCAAGCTATGGCCTACACTCTCTCAGATATTTATTATAGAAGAGCATAATTATATAGAATTCTTGGGTTCTCAGGTTCAAAGCTGGCCTCTGCATAGTCAGATTCTTAAAGGCATACGGGGAAAAAAGATGTAGATTGGTGCTTGTTTGGATTTTTCAAAAGTGCCTATGCACTTATGCGCTTAACTCTGAGAAAAATCAATAGGAATTCGGTGCCTCGGCATTTTTTAAAATCTCATGAAGCACGTACATTTAACTCTTGGCTTGTTTGAGCAAAGGGGTCACAATTAAGCCAAAAAAAGGTTGAATACTAAGAAGATTTAGGAATTAGTTTTTAATACAGAGAGCAATTAAAATCCAAATGAAAAGAACAAGCCATTAGGAATAACTATTATAAACAGGCTTAAAGACTAATTAGACAAGTATTTTAGTTAGAGGAAAAAATAATATTGCAGCACACAACTGCTGCTGCACTTTAATAGTGGGAACAGACCTATGTGGATCCCTGGCTTCTTCCTGTTCAAAACTTTCCTTCATCTCTCAGTTCCAATTTAAGGCTGGAACACAATCAGAGCACCATATCTCATTCTTTTTCCCCACTGAAGCATCCAGATTTAAAAATAAAAATACTAAGAGTGTTAAGCAAGTAGGTGGAAATCCTTTGTTGCTCAGCCAAATTAAAAGATGGACATTCTGTAATTTTCTGACACAGTGGGAGTTCTGCATAGAAAAAAAATAGCTCTTGAAGCTACATTTTCTTTTATCAGTTTATGTGCTATGGAGTGCACTTTCTAATTAAAACTTTTAAATGACTTTAATTACTGAAACTAAAAAGGGCTGCTTCAGAAATTATTCCCATACATGCTAAAGGGTCATTAAAACTTTGGACTATCAAGATAATTAGTGAAGAATACTGTACATGAAGTGTTGTAACAACAATAATTACACTATAAGCTCTTTGTGCATGAGACGGGCAGAAAGTATCCTCCTACACGTTTGTGCAGCACCTAGCATAGTAGGGAATTGCTATTTTACTAGTTCTTAGAATACTGTTGCCATATAAATGAATAATTATGAGTAAACTGTAATTTAATATGCAGAGGCCAGCTTTGAATCTAAGAACTATAATTTTAGATTATTTCTACAATTCCAGGTTAGATTTATCAGAAAACTTATGAAGACAAGCTGGAAGAATTTGACTCAAAAAGTAGAAAATATCACCCAAAGATATGATCTTGTTCATTATCAATATGGCTAAACATTAGGGCTGTGCAAAGCTTCAGTCCCTGATTTGATTTGGTAGAGATTCAGCCCAATTCGGTGGCCAAACATCCACATCTGAATCGAATCAGGAGACCTTCAATCTCTTTGAATTAGAACCCTCCGAATGGAGAGCTTCAGAAAGATTCAGTGATTCGGATATAGATACATGTCTAACTGTTTTTCTACATACCTCAAGGTACCAGGTGGCTCGTGAATGCTGCAATGGTGGAGTGGATAGAGCATCTCACAGGAATGCAGGGGGGCTGGCCAGCACACTTGGCAGCAGACCCAGAAGTGGACCAGAAGCACTTTTGGTCCGCTTCCGGGTCTGCCGGAGAGGGCACGGGGGCCTCCCTTGTGGCCCCCCAGCTTAGTGACTGGTGCTTCCTGGGTCTGGGGGGGCACCTGGGGTTCCCTCATGGCTGATGGCTGAGCTGGGGGTGGGCTTCCCAGCACGCTCAGTAGCGGATCCAGAAATGGACCGGAAGTACTTCTGGGTTCACCGCCAAGCTTGTGGGGAGCCCCCACATGTTCTTGTCAGACACTCCTTCCACCCCAGCATCAAAGTATGTAGAAAAAACATTTAAAACTGTGTCTATGGCCAAATCACTGATTCTCCTAATAAGCATCGAATCTTCAGCTTCGGATTTGGACAAAATGAATCACTATCCCCGATTTGGCCCAAATCTGAATTGAATATGGTCCATTTCACACACCCGTACTAGAAATAAAAAGGTAATAGTTCTGACAATTTGAACTGGAGTTGAACAGGACATAATATGCAAAATAAGATGCTAACACAGATGAGAAAAGTGTTGATGTCTTATGCAAAAGAATACAAATCCACTAATAAAAAAGAAAAGGCAAATCCCTTTCACATTCTTCAGGTAAAAAGTAGAATCCATAAGTTCTGAGCCAATATACAGGGCAGTTCTTGGAAGATGCACTTGGGGAAGGTCCTCCACTGTGTTTGTACAGCATTGAGCCCAGTTACAAATAACATGGCACAACACCAACTTCTAATAAACTAATTATAAACTGTTATTCACCCTAACTTGTTGGGCTAAATTATGACAGTCCTTAACTTGAGAAAGACAATACTATGCAAAATATACCCTTAATATTATTTTTCCAATGAATATATAATGCTTGGGGGATGCCATTATAAACCTTTAAAGTTTTCTGATATAAATTCTGTATATTAACTGCATTCATTAGCTTTTCTCATTTGAACAATTCCTATTTCATTATGTAGAAATAAAGTATAAGTTTGATTCCAGATGCATTCAGTAGCATATAGCAGTAGACTGGAAAACGAGACTTGGATAAAAATGATAAAGTTCTATTTCTCACATCTGATACAAAGAAATGAAATTTTTGTTCAAAACATTGTATGTGACTGAGTAACTTAGATAACTACATTTTGGTCCACTATTGGAATTTTGATGGAAAAGCCACTACCTTGATACACATTTTTAACCTATTTTCAATATGAAGTGTCTCGGGGAAATTTCTTAACAGAAAGGCTAAAAAAAAGTGAAAGTATTTGTGCAAATTTGTTAGTAAAATAAAGTTAAGTGGAATGCTTTGAAATACTAGAGCAAGTTGTGAATGATATCTGAAATGCCTAAAGCAGCTTACAAGCCATGTTGAATACTGTATTACAAAACTTACAACAATACAATGAAATCAAGATAGAAGACCACAGTATTAAAGTATCTAATATTCTGTTTCTCATTGTACTAAGCTTTCTAAAGGCATTTTTGTCTAACGTGACAAATATAATAAACCGAAGCACTGGGGAAACAATTTACTTAAATGAATGCTGTCAAGGTTTCAGGCCAAATTTGACATAGGTAAAAGTATTAGAAGTCTATTTAAAAGGTGGCACATGCATTTAAAAGTGCCAGATGAAAACAACCAAATATTAAGTCTTTTGTTTTTCTGTGGAACATATGTTGTGTGGACAAGAGAAGTCTGTGTTATCCAGTTCCTCTGTTTTGTTCTGGAGAGATGGTTACTGCAACTGAGAGGATGAACAAAGGAACCAGACAATGCCAAATATAGAGTTCTGATTATTATGATAATAACATATATGCAGTAGGAACTAGAATAAGCTAAAACAATGGAACATGGCTATAAAAATATTAGCTATCAATCTAGATAGTAATAATTTTCATTCACTACTAACTAGGTTTACTGGGGGATGGAGACCAAAGCAATGGAGAAGTGGGTAATCTAGAGAAAGAACAAGCAAAAATGGGCAACAGTAGAGGCCTTCTCCTTCTTCCTAAAAAAATAGGGCAATCATCTAGTTACCTCAGGGTTAGGAACAGAAGATACACATAAACCAATTAAAGTGATCAGAAACTGTGTTAAACCTGTAAAAGAACAGAAGCTCAGTGCATATAAACCTGTTTGAAAATGGCTGAAACTGCTTTAAGACAAACCTGGTTGAATGTAGTATTGGACTTAACTGATTTGGGTCAAACCGGGTTATGAAACTTCTGTCCCAGATCTCTTCCTGGTTCAAGTTAAATTATAGTCCCCCAGCATCCCAGCATGCTTTCCAACCCTGGGCTGGGCTGGGCTGTGCTGTCGGCTCCAGAGAGCAGGGCTGGCCCTGCCCCTGTGCTCCCTAACTGAAGTAGTGAGGGCTGGCTGACACAGGGATGGGGGCAGGTGGGGAGGGTAAGCACAGCTGGGGATGCAGCCCAGTCTACAGAGGGGTATTGCCTCCCCCCCAGGCAAACCCCAGCTAGGGTCTGGGGCCAGGGAGTGGGGATTAAATACTCTTTCCCCTACTCAAATTTATTTCTGGCTACAATTGTGGACTACAAATCCCAGAGGCACTTGGAAGCAGGATGATGAGGTGATGAGCAACCCTGCAGAGTCCTGCTGTTGTAATTTTGGACTGCAAATCCCAGTGACCTCAGGGGCAGCAGGAAGAGGAAGTGAACATGCAGCCCAAAAGCCATACTCGTGCCCCCCTGGTTTCTGGCCTGAGCCATTGCAGGCATGTGGTAGCATTTCCGGAATCAAAGGTAAATGTCTGTTTACTTCTGTTTCAATTTAATCCATGCAGTTTAGGCTAACCTGCAAAGATGAAATCGATTCATCCTTGGGCTTTTTGACTGTCTGTACTTAGGCCAGGTGTCTAAGTAACCAGAGCAAGGGAAACAATCAAGAAGAATTGGGTGTCCTCACATAGCACTAGCAGCCTTAAGGAAGGGCAAACTAGGTGACTACCTGGGGCCCCACATTTTAGGGGGCCCCAAAATTTTGAACTGAAAATGAACCTAGAATATAGTTCAATGTTAAAAAAAATCTTTCTTTGTATTCTCAATATTGTATGAAGATACTTTCATTGCAGTTTCATGGTTAGGGGAAATTGAAATTGAAAATGTCCGATTTGCAAAAAAAAAAAAAAGTAATCAAAATTAAGCCTCCAAGGGGCCTCAAATAACTGTGTTGCTCAGGGCCCCAACAACCCTGATTTCACCACTGCATAGTCATGGAACTATGATGTGAATGGAATAACAAAGACTTGGTAGGATACCTTGCCTTGCATGACTGATGTACTGTCAGGGATGGGTGTAAACTGTTCAGGAAGGACAGGCAAGGCAGAAGAGGAAGAGTAGTTGCTCTTTATGTGAAAGAGCTGTATTATTGCTCAGAACTCCAGTATGAAACTGGAGATAGGTCTATTGAAAGACTCTGGGTTAGGGTCAGAGGGGAGAGCAATAAGGGTGATGTTGTGGTGGGGGGTTGCTATAGACCACAGAACCAGGAGGATGAGGTGGATGAGGCTGTATCAAGCAGTTAGGAGAAGTTTTCCACTGCTGGGCCCTGGTTCTCAGGGGGGACTTCAGTCACCTTGACATCTGCTGGGAGGACAATGCAGCAGTGCAAAGGCAATCCAGGAAGTTTTTGAGGAGTGTTGGGGAGCAAGTGTTGGAAAGGCCAACTAGGGGTTCAGGGTGCCTGATCCCCCATGTCTGTGTATATTGTGGTGCATGACACTTTGGCATGCTTTGCACCACTTTTTTCTTCTGGGTGTCTGGGAAATTCCAGCAGCAAATTTTTCCCCAGCACTGCAAATTAGCAATGCTGCATACAGTTTAACATGCAATATGTGTGGTTTCTGCTGCCACAAAGAGGTTTGTGGTGCTGCAAACTACATATGCCTAAACAACTGGATCCAGCCTGAGAGGGGATTTAAAAGCAACTTGCAATTACTCTTTCAATTACAAGGGTGGTTCAAAAGAGGATGGAACTAGACTGTTCTCAGTGGTGGCGAATAACAAGGAGCAATGGTCTCAAGTTGCAGCAAGGGAAGTTTAGGTTAGATATTATGAAGAACTTTCTTGCTAGGAGCAGTTTTTCGGAGAGATGGTGGAATCTCCATCCTTAGAGGTTTTTAAGACCCAGCTAGACAAAGCCTTCAGTGGGGTGATGTAATTGGGGCTGGTCCTGCTTTGAGCAAGGGGCTGGACTAAATGACCTCCTGAGATCCCCTTCAGCCCTAATTTTCTATGTTTCAATGATTTTCTATGATTATAACTTGGACCAAATTTCATAATATGAAATTTGCTAATATAAAATACTGCAGATTTTTTACCTTCAGTTCTTATCTCATTACAAGTGCAACAGAATGAGCTCAAAGCTATTAATGATATGATTATTTAAATGGTGAAGCTCTTTGTTCACAGATGCATGTGTGTTTGTATGCAATGCCTAACACAAAAAATTTAATTCATAGATTGAGACTTTTTTTGAAAGAATTAAACAGATTTACCATTACAGGTACATACCCTCATTCCTAGGTAGTCTGTTAAATGGCAAAGTAGTACTGACGAAAGGAAGTAAGTACAGATATGTTTTCATCAAGAGTGTGATTGTATGCTAATATAAGGTAATATAATATATTACGTAATTCCAAGTATAAGTACAGAGACAACTGTGAGGATTTCTAATTGATTATAATATCTACTCATTTTGTTGAAACAATCTTTTTCAACAATGAATCAACATTATTCCTATAAAAGTGTAAGATTTAATGACACCAATAAACAGATACTTTGAAAAGATAATGTGTTCTACATCTTGAAGTGGTTAAACAAAACCAGCCATATTCAAGAGAAAAAAAAAAAAAACAATACTTCCTAAACAGTAAAATACAAGAGCTTATAATATATGAAATCCTAAAATATTTTTCATGACAATTGCCCTCAAAAGTAAGGTGAGGGAAAATCTGGCCTAAAATGAGTCAAGAAAAAAAATACTTTAGATAGAGACTCTGCTGATATGTTTCTTATCATGGATGTCATGTTTTGTGTAGGGTCAAGAACATTACTCAAAACTGACATCAGATCTCTTGTTTACCTCCTCCTTGCTTTCTTATTTGTCTATAAGCCTACTACTATATTCAGGACATTTCTATTAATCATATTTACCAAAGGAAAGATTTGAGACACACGTAGCCTTAAAAACAAAACAAAAGAAAACAAAACAAACGGAAAACTGAAGTTTGTATACTATATAATTTCAGTTTGGAACTTTTTTGCAAACATCAAAGTTTTCTTTAGAAAAAAGAAACAATGAAACAAGTGAAAATTTGTATTTAATTTCAAATCTAGTTTTCCACTGAAAACCAGTTTGAAATAAAGTTTCCACTGAAAACCAGTGGATATCTGCTGATCAGACATTTTCTTTTTTAAATTAAAATTATTTTTTCTTGTGTATTTATTGTTCCAATTGTAATACAAAATAATATATATCAATTATATAGGAGCTATAAATTATGTACATGTCTGTTACAATGTATAATAAAGGGGAAAAGAAAAAGTAAAAATGTGGAAGGAAGAGGAAGATATGGAAGAAGAAAAGAAAAGTGCATAAAGACTAATTGTTAAATTACCAGACTAATCAAAATATTCTTTCTGAATAGCAGTAACTTTTCATAGTAGTTAAGCCTGATAAACATGACTCTCAATAGATGCCATGTCCAATATTCAAAATCTAGTCCAAAGCAGGAATATAATCCTGTGTGCCACTAATAAAGCTGTCTGTAAGAGTGAAATCTGGGAAGGATTCATTTTGAATTCCTTAGGGATCTACCCAAGAACACAAATATTTGCCAAGGGTATCAGTACTCTGTTCAAAACCTTGTTAATTCTAGTTATATTTTCTTTCCAAAAACAATTGACCAAAACTTGTGACTGTGTGGCCTGCAATGCACACAGTATGCAATGTCCAACATGTATTCATTGGCAGTATATTTAATTTTTTAGGTTTAGTGAGAACCAAGTGCAGACAAAAAATGATAATTTGTTGTATAAAATAAAGTCCAAGATCATTGCCAATATTTGAATATTCTGAATTGCTGATTTTCATTGGGTTTCTGTCATATGGATATCAATGTCTTCATTTCACTTCAGTTGTAAATAGTCTGTATTAGATCTGTTATGTGACATAATATGTACATACAGCAATGGCACCTGTTGGGAAAGAAAAGCAGTTTCAAGGCAAAAATAATATTTCTGGAGTATTTGCTACACCTGAAGCCTCAGATCCAAACTATTTTTTTAATACTTGATGCAATCACATATATTGCCATTCAATTGTTTTTGGAAGGCCAAACTCATCACATAGCTCAGAAAAGAATTTAATATGATTTCCTACTATAACCTGTTCTACATGCACAATAAACTTATCTACCCACTTTCTCCACATTCCTTTATGGGACCTGTACTTCAGAAAGGGATTGCACCATACAAAGGCCTACTGATGTAATGAAGGATGAAACCTCAGTAAGTTTCCCAATATTTTCTAAGCTTCTTGGGCTGAAAAAACTAGGAATTAGGGAGTTAGCAAGACACTGATAAGTAGAGCTTAAGACGGTTAATAATACAAGGGGAAACATAAATGCCTGTTCAATTTCCACCTATACAGGACAGTTATTAATTATAACAGTCATCCCGTGCAATGTCTAGCTTACTAAGAAGGCATTGTGTCCAAGGTTAGGAAGATGAAAGCCACTCATTTCAAGATAGTTACATCTTTTTTTTTGATGAAAATTAAGCCCTTTTATCTTCTCCCCACAGAAAACTGTTGACCAGTTGCTTGATTTTAACACAATAAAACTGGGTTGATTAGGACTGGTAGGTTACATAATAGGCAGGATTCTGGTTTTCCCTGATTTAAAAAAAAATCCCCAATTTTTGGTTAAAAAGAAGTCCTGAAGCCACAATTTCTGTGATTAAAATGAAACACTACTATGTATATATCTATATATTAATGGTATATCATTTAAATTGTGGGAAATGTGGGTTTGGGGTTACTTTTTTAACCAAAAATTGGGGATTTTTTTTTAAATCAGAGAAAATCAGGATCCCTGATAATAAGCAAATTTGATGAAGCAAGACATTATTTTTTAAAATATTAACACCCCCTGCCAAGGATATTGCTAAACTACTCAATTCAGATCCTCTAATATACCATCAATAACCTTCTGAAAATTATGGCAGACAATAACATTAATATTCTTGTATATTTTAATACCCAAGTAAGTTGTGTATTGGGATTTCAATTGAAGTTGCCATTTGCTAAACATATCTTTTGTGGTATATTTATTTAGTAAAAGTTATATTTATTTCTATTTGTTTTTGTCAGGGGTGGGCACAATATAGCCGTGGCCTGCTGTGGCAGGGCACTGTTTGCGATCAGATCAGAGCCAAACAGCCGGCAGGTGCTTGACTATGGCAGCCATTTTAGATCCCTGGTTGCCTATATAAACAATTCAGTTCACTGCTGGCAGGCCAGGCAGCAACATTGCCTGGCTGTGAGGCTTCTTGGAATGCCCTGGAGGTAAGTGAGGAGCTGTAGGGGATGGCTAGGAGGCTCCTAGTCCTGGGCATGACCTAAAACTGCACCCTGCCAGGAGGAGGAGGTCCTGGTGGGGCTCTCAGTGGTGTTGGAGCCCCCAGAAAATGCCAGGCCAGTTAACACCCTGGTGAAAGGCAGGTTGGGGTGACTTAACCCCAGCTCCTACATTCCAGGTGGGTCACCCACTAGAAGGGCCCAGAGAGCAGACTCCAGGAGACAGAGTGGGGCTACAGACTCAGAGACCTGACAGAGAGAGTACCCTTGGCTGGTTAATGCTGGTGCTACGACCAGAACTGTCAAAAGGCCCAGGGGCCCACCACTAGGGACGCCCAGAGCTAAGAGGGCCTGGGATTCTGAGTGGCCTTGGAGGTGAGGCCAGTGCCTCTACGACCAAAGGTCTTGCAGGGACCACACCTGAGAGGGGAAAATAGTTTCAGGGAGCTAGATAGCCTGAATGAAGGTGGGGTAGGCTGCTTGAATGGAAGGATCTTGGAGGGGTCCTGATAGGAGGATTCTGGGGCCCAGTGTGGGGCCGGTGAGATTAATATCAGCAGATGCCATCTGCAAGGCATGGGCTGCAGTGTAGGGAAGGTACAGAGCGGCAGATAATGCCCTCTGGCATCGGTGAGGAAAATGGGCAGCCTCCTGCCTAATTAAGATCATTAATTAATTAATAACGAGGCATGGCAGGTGAGAAGGCGGGTAGTTGGCCCACAAACAGGTGGGTGGGCCAAGGCAAACTGGCCCCGAGAAGGTCGCCTGTTATACCTGTCCAGCCCAACATCTTTCTGGAATAAGCCATTGGGGTACAGGACAGTACTGCCACCACAAGTCTCCAATATTCTTTTCTTGTCTGCCATGCCTTGATGTTGGCAGCTGGATGTGTGAACTGGCAGAGATCTAGGCTGGTCCTCTTGCCACTTCCTGAATGACATACATCGGGGCCTGGATTTTATATCAACCCGCTGTGCTGATTGTAGTTAAGCACTGAAGCATTAAGTTACCGAATGAATGTCTAGGAGCATAAATACATTCATCCAGGCTCCCTGAGGCCATCCTTAATTTTATCACTCACTGGTTCACAGGTCCATTAATTAGGATAAGTCTGTCTATAGTCCATAAGACCAATGACCAATCAATTCATCCCAGGTTCCTGGGTTACTCCATTTGGATCACTCCTTAAGGATCAATCCTTAAGGATCAGATAACCAAATATATAATCAAAAAATGAAATCAGATGCATCTCAGGCTCCTGGGCCAATCAACCACACTCACTCTTTCAAAGATCCATCAGATCATAAAGTGGAATCAATTTATCCCCAGCTCCTAGAGCTCTCAACTAAAATTAGTCCCTTAAGGATGCATCAGCTAATCAAAAATGAAATAAGTTCATCCTAGGCTCCTGGGTCAATCAAAAAACTACTTCACTAAGAATGCATTCAATAATCAAGCAAAATCAGTTCCACCGGGGTTAATACCCTGCCTTGTCTCCTCAGGGTTAGGACTGCCTGCCAGTTTCCCCAGAACAAGAGAGGGGAGCACAGTCCCAAACAACAACAAAAACAGAGAAAAAAAAGCAAAAGTGGGCATTGCCCCTGTTAACTCACAGGCCCATACATAGTCGCTCAGCCACTTTAGTCTTTGCCCAAATGTCCTCAAGTATTTCCCTGGCTTGGTGTGTCCAAGTGTTTGTCAGTGGTCCTCCAACCACTCTGTCCAGTGAGCCCACTTGCTTTTCCTGTAGTTGGCTGTGGGACACCGCCAGCTGGGAAGGCCTCCAACATCTCCTCAGTCCACAGACCATTGTCCTCCACCAGCCGGCTGCCCCTCTCCAGGGCTGTAAATACCTGTTGTATTCTTCCACCCAATCTGCATAAAGGACATTCTGAAGAAACATGGCAGTGCACTCTCTGCTCTGACCAGGCTTCTCTTTGCACCTGAGGTGAGTGTCACTTGTTCGGGTTCCTCAAGGCTTTCTTCTTACCCTGCTCTTTTTCTTCTCACAATTTTATATCCAGATAGATTGCTAAAATTGTTGATTAATGATAAGAAGGCAGGAACTTATCTTTGAGGCCGTGACAGAAATATTAATGCATCATCTGCATATAAAAAGGATCATGTGTTCACTTACCTCTGTGCTTTATTCCTTATAGCTACAGCCAATAGTTCTAATGCTATATCAAATATAAGGGGAGATAATGAGCAACCTTGAGGTTCTCTTTGCAAAGAAAATGGATGAGATACGTATAATTGGCCACAATTCTTGAAGTAGGGTTTGTATAAAGCCACTGTATCTTTGTTATGAATTATTCAGCAAAGCACATCTTTTGTAATATGCAAAAAGATACTTCGAAGAAACACAATCAAGTGTTAAAAGAGCCATAGAGACTTTGGGATTTTGCACAATTGCTACTATATCAGTAATCTTATGTACATATCTGAATGATATCTTTTTTATATAAATCCTGCTTGATTTTTGTGAATTGTAGAGGACCTTTTCCAGTCTGTGTGATAAAGTGTGACTAGAAAATTGGTGTCTTCATTCATTAAAGTATTCAGTATATACTTAGAACAATTCATAAAATCCTTGCCCAGTATAGGAAATAACATATGTTTACATATATGTTTACTCACTAGTGACATTCAGATTCTCTGGGTGTGTCTACATGATATGCTTTACTGTGCAGATTAGTCTACTGTAGAGTACAGTGTCACCATCTATATGTGCTCGCATTTACTACATAGTAATATGTCTACTGTGCAGCAGAATCCAGCCCTCACTTGTACCCTAGAGCAGCCAGCTCCCAGCCCCTGCTTGCTCCCCAGAGCAGCCAGCTCCATGAAGCATGGAGGGAAAGGGAGGGCTGGATTTCCAGCCCTTCTCTCTTCCCTCAAACAGCTGGCTCCATGCCAAGCAGCCCAGCAGGAGGCTCACCCACAGCTGTCCCACACCACAGACAGCTCCCAGCAAACCCCCTGCCCAGCAGGGGACTTCTTGGCTGCTGTGTGTCTAGGTGTGCACAGGGCCAGGAGAGCTCTTCCTGCTGCAGGGGCAGCTCTCTCTTGGCCCAGTGCACATCATGTCCCCACCCCCTTAGTGAGTCCAAGGTCAAGAGATAGCTGCCACTGCATCTGGCAGAGCTCTCCTGGCACTGTGCCCACTGGGACCACCCTGTGCCCCTTGCCAGCCCGGGGAAGCTCCTCTTGGCTGTGTCAAGACATGGACAGCTGTGTGGTGCCACAAACACATCTGCAACACCACATACTGCACACACAGATGTTTGCTGCACTGCAAGAGAGCAATGGCCGTGTGCGTGCTGCTCAGCTTTTTTTTTCTGCAGGTTTTTTTCATCTCTGGGTATTCAAAAGTGCTGCAGCTACTGGCTAGGCTTCATGCAGCAGAATCACTGCTACTGCAGCCCCTGGAGGCCCCCAGAACCACAGGTAAGGTTGCTGGGGCCATCCCAGTTCTGGCCCCAACCTCTTCTACCCCACCTGGGGTAACTTGCCATGCGCTAAAGCGCACATAGCACGAGCATTCCCCAGGGACAAGTAGTGGTAGCGCAAGGTGCACTGCCGCTATTTGTCCCCAGGGAGCCAAATGTCCACACCACATGTGGATGCGGCCATTGGGAGCAAATCTGCTCCCAGAATAAAGCATGTGCATATGTGTCTGCTTTGAATTAATAGCACATGTAGATGTGCCCTCTCGGTTCAAATTTGAATAGAATTGACTGAACTGTTGTTTGATTTGTCTTTGTCATATGCATATTCCCCAGACTCTTATAGATAATATTTTATTGTGGTTGGATTTATTCTTTAATTTATGTGCAAATTACCTTCCTGCACATTACCTCAAAGCCCAGTAATCTTGGCATAATCTTTATAAAGCGTATTCCACCTTCTGGGACAGAAATTTATTCAATTAATATCCTATATTGGTACGTAGTTTGTCAGGAAAAGGATTTGTGAGATATTCCTCATCTAAAGACTTAATTTGTATTATTGAAGTATCTATTTCTATTAAAGTTTCTATTTCTGTATCCCTTTTGTTCTTTTTGGCAGAAGCACACTATATTATACACCCTCATAGGAAGACTTCTGCAGTTTCCCATATTGAAGTGGAGGAAGCAGTAGGTTGGTTAAGCTCCATAACATTTTTGAACTCTTTCAGAATAAATTCTTCAAATTTATAATCATGCAACAGGGAGGTGTTGAGTCACTAGCAATTATTTACATCTGGTCTATCTGCAAGGGAGAATTAAAGCTGTACTGTAGCATTGTTCTTAATAGCTATAGAGCCAATAGAGACATTGAACACAGAGCCTGAAAAAGAATGAGAGCACTGCTATTACTTGGATGTGCTTTAAGAACTTAAAAAGTAGTAAATTTTAGAATATACCGAATAAGGCATTGGACAAAAAAAATCCTATAATCCATCATTGTTGGATTCACTATTTACCAAATATTTACTAAACCCAGGTCTGACATATAACTTTTAAGAAATTCCTTAGAAGGATATTTTGTGAATAGAGGGGCATACAACTTATCAATAAGAAGTGATACACATTCATCCCAGTCTTTGCCCAAAGTAAAAGTGGAATCCATAATTTTAACATATGCAAGAACAAATCTACCCTCTGGATCATCTGAGTTGCCAACTACAGCCACTGTCTTATTATAATTTTCTATGTGCATGTCTTTAATGGAAAATGCTGTTCTGCAAACCTTAAATCTGCGCAGCTACTTCATTCAGTACAGAGGAATGGAGGCATGCAGCATCCAAACTAGTTCCAGAAAAGTTCTGCAACAGCTTGCACAAGATGCAGCTCTTGTTGAAATGGAACACTTTAATATTATTGAGCTAAATAAACCAAATCATTCCTAAGTGGTAATGGCAATATTATGCATTTTGTTAAAAAAAATTCCAATTGGTTTTGGGTGATGTTTTTTTTCGGAGGGGGGGAGGAGGATGTGCATTTCATGAAAAGTTTAAATATTTGAATGTTGCATTGTTTGGGATAAAAACAAATACTGAAGCATCGGAATTACCTCAATAGAATTTTTTTTTTTTTTTTTTTTTTACCAACTCTAGTGACTACTACAGTACTCCCACTTAGTAAAAGGAATCTTATCAGAGACAGGATTAGGTAGAAAAGCTCTTTTTTTTAGTAGAACCCCTATCTCCACCCTACTGTCATGTTTTGCACTCTTGGGAATAATGGAGGCATGTAACAGGCTGAATAATTATTTGAAATGTAAGTTGTATGTAATCAATTATAAAGAGATTTTACTCACACTGGCCAATAATGATGCACATTTCTGCACACTCATTAAGGACTTTCAGAATTAAGCTCTTCAATTCTCACTGCTTCAGGGACTCCATAATGTTGCAGAAAAACTGTATTCTTGATCCATGCTATAAGGGTTGGATTATCATTTCTCCATCACCTTCAGGAGATCAATTGCATTGTTCAATTAAGAGTTTTTTTCTTGACTTTTAAAATTATCTTTAACCTTCCTTTTTTACCTCTACCATGAATTTATTTCACTCCTTTTCTGGCTGCTTCTCTGCCACCTCCTTACCAATCACTTAAGCAGAGAGCCAGGTATCAATACACTTCCCACCTTCTTTTCCATTTGCCTCCCACTAAGTAGCTTCTCATCTAAGCATTTTCTTTTACTCTGCAGTTTACAGTTAACTATTGTGCCTGGAATCCTTGTGTAATAGTGCACAGTAAAGTTGACACCACTATTCAAATATAAGAGAATATAGCAAAAACAAAGGTGACTAGAAAAAAATGACCGTTCGAAAAATAACCCCACTTTAGAAAGGCTTTATCTTTAGGAAGATATCCATACGAACATTGATATAATTTATAAACCCTCCAGAACAGAAAAACACTAAGCACTTTGCTCTTAGGACTATTCCCCATTGTTCTTCTTTGTCTTTACATTCATTTTTTCAGTATGTGTGCAGGCTTGTCAAATACACCCATGCACAATATCCATTTCCTGATATCTAATTAATAGTAGTCATCTCATTCTTGTTCAAGCAGAAAAACACAAACAGAAAATCCTACTTTAGACCAGTTCTAATTCTCAAGCTTAATTCTATCTTACTGTAGTGTCTTTTGTCTGGGATCAAAGATCTGGGGATGCTCTGTCTATCTCTTATGTTCTCTGAAACAGTTCAATAGTGAAAGCCTGCTTTGGGAAGATTGTTTCTCTTGTCTACAGCTAGTATGAAAAATATGTCAATAAAATGTTTTTTTCCCTTCACGATGCTATAATTCTAAAACTGTCTTAGTTCCTTTTCTAAACATCCTCAGGTGAAAACGGTAAATAGCCCAGGTACTCAAGAATCTCCTTTCTTGAAAGCCGAAGTCCTTAAAAGGAAATATATTTGAAAATGATGTATATATGTAAACACACACACATACACCATATATGGTGACTGTTATAACCACAACAACAATAATTATAATTAGGAAAGGGAGATCTTTGCCCTTGGCTGTTGAGTTACAGATGCTGTACTATTGATGCTACTTGTACTAGTACTTTTATACAAGAAAAAAAGCTGATAGAACCAGAGAGCTAAGGATGTACCTCTGAGGTCTTTCCCCCTCTCCTTGGCTTTGGCATAGAACAGACTGCTACAGGTTGAGGATGATTATATTCCCTACCATGACCTGCCCAACTGCTATTTCTTTCCAGTTTTGTTGAATAATTGTTCCTCTCCATTGTTAGTTCAATAGCTGTGACTAAGATCTTCTGCAATCAGGGGAAAGATTTAATGAATTACTTCAGTGAAAATCTATTTGAGGTGTGGAAAAGGCATATTAGTTGTTTTCCTTCCATCTCTTTATTCTCCCTTAAGTATGTTATAGAGTTTCTGTCCATGCTGGGTTTTTCCCCTTCTGCTATTAAGATGACTATTTCCCTTTTAAAATAATCTTTAAAGCTGGTCAAAATGTTTAGATAAAATACATTTTTTGAAGAGATGAAAGACTTTTTTTCTTTTTAATTACACAAAAGTAATTCTTAGTTATGAATAAAAATATTTTATTTTCCAAACAACAAAGAAAATGTCTAGCAAAGTCTCTCCTTTACAAATCCATGCTGCTCTTTGCTGATGGGACTGATTCTATTGCCCTTTCTCACGATGAGTAGGAACAGATATAGAGTACTATAGACTAACATCTAGGTCATCAGTTCTTGGGAGAAAATGTCCAAGAGAAAATGTTGAAAAAAGAAATACTGAGTCTTCCCAAAACAACAACTCCTAGAAAGATGAAATATCCCATTTATCTGAAACCTACTGTTACCTGAAGGAAGGTGTATAGATGGGTCTACATTTAAGCCAACCATCCTGTTTTTAATTTAAAAAAAACAAATGAATAAACAGAAAAAATGCTGTAATTTTTGTTTGGGAGAAATGAATATCCCCACTGGCAAACATGCTTAAGTAGAATTAATCAGCTAAGATCAGTTTGGTGGAGAACGGATTTTTCATATATAGATAAATACATGACAGAGAGAGAGAAAGAGAGAAAGATGTGTATATGCACACACATACATCTCATTTTAAAACCTATATATGTGTGTATGTGTGTGTACACACATATCATTTTAAAACAATAACAGATTTTTCTTTCCTTGAATTAGTTTGAGCATTCTCCCACATAATTGAAAATCAATGTATTTTGTTTTCTTCTAAGCTTAACTGTATGTTTCACTGATATAGACAGACATAGCTGGGATATTAAACAGATGTTTTGCTTTGGGTTTTGTTTAAAGCGGGGTCATCATTAAAGAAACTGTGGAGGACAAAGACGTACATCAATGAAACTGAGGATTTAGTGAAGAAAATTAAACAATTTGAAAAGGATTACCACAATATGCCATCTAATGAAGGCCTAAGACAGTACCGTAAGTAAAAATGATCCTGATTTACATTTATATTGTTGTGCTTTTTGCAATTGTTTGTGTATGCCCTGAGTCACTCTGGAGGGGGTGTGTTTTATAACTCCAAATAAAGAGATAATAAAATATCCTGAGTGTGCTATATTTAGAACAAAAGAGAATTACTCAAGATCTATCATTAAAGCTGGTTAAATTTTAGTGAGGTAGTTAAAGATGTTAGAAAACTGAAATTCAATTTTAAAGTTGGAAATGAGCTCTCCAGAAGCTTTCCCACATCTATGAATACTTGTTTAGATCTGAATCTTACAAAAATAAATTGAATTTAAGTTATTCAGCTTTAATACCAACATATCAAAATTCTCAGTGGAGGATAAACACAGTCCAGAAGTGTGTATTACATTCAGTATGGTAACAAAACAGTGTGAAGCCTGAGGCCAGGTACAGACATTACACTTTTGTTGTATAAGTGGTTGGAAACCAGTTTATACCCATAACAGAATAGAACTTTGGCACACAGAGACTGGTTTAAAAATGGCAGAACCTCTTCTAAAATTTGCCTACCCTTCCCTCACCCACCAAAGGGCAAATGAGTGTTCTGTTCACTACCAACCAAACTGCACCACTTACAGACAGCACCATAACTTACATTAATTCTGCCTTGGGTGTTTTGAATGTCTGTACCTAGCTAAAGGCAGACAAACAAGTAATATGTAGAGTGGCTGCATAAAGGAACTTCCTGCAAGGTACTGAGTGCCACAGAATGGAGTTTTTCTCCAGCTTACTTCACTGGTAGACAAATGTGATAGAGTTGTTGGTAGGCTATAGCTGGCTTAGAGCTCCACTTAAAATGGACAATGTTGTTTCTGTAGTCCGAGTAACAGTGATGACTTCAACTGTTAATTTAAAGTACCAATTAATCAAATTAAGAGTAAGACCTTGTAAGGGGGATAAGCCAAAAAACCTGTGTTTATTGATTACATTTGTCAGACATAGAAGTTTGGCTACACCACTCATACAAACACTCACTTATCATCATGCAAATCATCACACATAGACATACACAGACACAAAACAACCATTCCATTCAGAGGTTATAGATACCAGCAGAAGTTGCTCAATAATGGCACTGGGTGGCTAAACTAGGCCTATTGCGAAGAAGATAAAGATAGAAGCTGAAGCGAGGTGAACAGACACGTCTGTGCTCTGAAGAAAGCAGCAGTCAAGAGAGAGGCTTACCCAACCTGGCATTTTTCAGAGTTCCCTTTTATAGGGATTACCATCCTTTGTTTCAGCACTTTGGGGGTTTTCCATACACAATTTGGGTGTGTCCAGATGAGCATGCACGTGCTTCTTGCCCTGCTTCAAATCCATTTGAGGCAGGGCAACAGACACATGCGGAAATGAAAAATGTTCCCTGTGTTGTGAGCCTCCATCATGGGGAGAAAATTAGACCCCTGGGGGAGTCTAGAAAAACCGCTCCGCAATAGAGTGGAGCAAGGCATGGTTCAAGACCATGCCCAGAGCCAGTCCTCCAAAAGAGCTGCTCTCGTTTTGGCCAGAGCATCTCTTTGGTGTTTCTGCTGGCCCTGGCGCTGTCCAAGGTAAGTTGGGGGGGGGGGGTTCATGAGTGTGGGTGGGTGAGGGGTGGCAGGGGGATGTGGGGGAGGGGTTTGGAGAGTGGCAGGGGGTATGTCCCTGGAGCTGTGGGAGGGGGGAGGGTGAGGACCTGGCCCAGATCCCTGAGGCTCGCTAGTCCAGCTTTGCATCAGAGCGGGTCACACGGCTACGGGAGGCATGCACAGGAGTGAGCCACATGGGGTGGGACCAGGCATGAGCAGCCCCAAGGCTGGCAGTACCTGGCTCAGCTCTGCACAGTCCCCATGTGCCAGGCTGGGCCGGGGAGCACTAGCCACCTGGGGACCATGCAGCTCATGCTACCTGGCCTGGCCTGGCGCACGGGGATCATGCAAAGCCAAACTGCATCCTGCCAGCCCCAGGCAGATTGTGCTCCCGGCCTGCAGGGACTGCACAGAGCCGAGCCAGGTCCTGCCAGCCTTGGAGTTGCTTGTGCCACAGGAACAGCCCCAGGGCCAGCAGGACCTGGCTTAGCTCCATGCAGGCCCCACACACTGGCCCAGGTCCTGTGGCTATAGGAAGGGCTTGGCCAGGTGGCAGGACCAGGTGAGGCACGCACCAGCCCCATGTGACTCACTAGTTCGGCTTTGCACCGGAGCGGGTCGCAGTGCTCCGGGAGACGCGGCTCCTGTGCGCACCTCCCAGAGCCGTGTGATCTGCTTCAGTGCCAAGCAAGACTAGTGAGCCACAGGGATCTGGGCCCAGCCCAGCTGGGTTGCAAAGGGGCCCTCAGGACCTGACTGGGCCTGGCATGCGGTCCCCGTATGCTGGGTCCTGCTGCCACAAGGCCAGCCTGGCTGGGTGGCAAGAGCAGCCCCAGGGCTGGCAGGACCAGGCTGGGCTCAGCACATGGTCCCCCTGCTGCTACTGTTAAAGGTTAGTTATAGGCCCTGGGCAGGGGGCTGGGGCCCTCCATGATGGAGCTGGGACCCTGGGAAGAGCACCTTCCAGGGTGCCTGGGACCCTAGGAAGGGGGGTTAGGGCCCTGTGGGGGATGGGGGCTGTGGCTCTCCAGGGTGGAGCTGGGACCCTGGGCAGGGGGCTGGGACCCTGTGGGGGATCGGGGCTGTGACCTTCAAGGGGGGAGCTGGGACCCTGGGCACAGAGACATTCTATGTGCTGGGGAATGCACATGGAGCAGCCCTCACACAAGGTCCCCCACACCTACAGTGCCCCCAGCACTCCTAACCACATCCCTCCACATCCACACATCTGCCTTCCCCCACACCCCTTCTCGCCCCCTTTCTACAAACACCACACCCCTCATTACACATCCAGTATGTATGAAGAAAACCAAAACCACACATCAACCCATGTAGGTATTTAGAATTTTTTTTTCACGATGATAGAGACACTGGAAGGCTTCCAAATTGCTTTAAAATTGTAAATATACAAATAAAGCATTACCCAACTTATCACTCTCTCTCTCTCTCTCTCTCTCTCTCTCTCTCTCTCGATATGTGTGTGTGTGTGTATAGAGTGGTTTTTTGTTTTAAATGTGGAAGAACATGGATTTTGGGGTATTTTTAAAAATGGATTTGGGATGCTGCTGCAACAGTCGATCTGGCACAAGGGCTAGTGTCCCCAGGTATCAATTGGCTGGACCCCAGAAGCTCCAGAGAATGGGTAGCCCTGAGATGCTTGCCAGGCAGCTTTTTGTATGGATGGGGCCAGGACAGAGCAGTTTTTTATACTGCTGGGGACAGCACAGATGCTGGCCCCAGGCTCTAGCTCCCCCTGGCTGTAGATCTGGGAGGAGCCAGGCAGGGTTATTTTGCCCCAAGTAGCACAATTTGCTCCACACCAAAGTGCATGTCCGAGCATGTGCACTGAGGCAAAAAGCCCCAGCTCAAATTTGCACCGCTTCTATCTGAGCTGCTGCAAACACAGGTGCTTGCATGTATGGACGCGCCCTTTCTGTGTTTGCAGTTGTGTCTCATTCATCTTCTGCTTGTCTCAGCTTAAGGTCACATTTGCCATAAAAGTTTTGTATCTCAGCCTTGAAGTGTCCTTGCTGCCCACCTGGCAGGATATGCCACATTTATTTTCTTCATTATCTCCTTTGTGCTGTCAGCCTCAAAGGGATTCTTCAGCCATCCATTAATTAATTTCCTGACTGGTAACTTACACATTTGACACCTTGTTGCTTACATAAACAGTTAAATCTTCCTTTTCCTGTATCTGCGCCATTCTCTCACCATTCACCCTTTTACACACACACACACATATACAAAAGGGCATACAAAGTTCATTCACTTATGTCAAGCAATACAAAATGGAGTTTTGGGTTAGTCATAGAATATAAGGCTAACAATATAAGGTTAATGTACTCAGGAAGGCTTATTATGTTATGACATTATTCTACTAACATTAAAATCAATATTAAATCAGCATAAACTCATATTAAATGACCCCTGTTTGACCCTTCGAACAAAAGTGATGAATGGGTCACCTTCTTAGATTTGTCTAGCAAATAGATGTTTTGTCTCTAATTGCAGTTCTTGAAGTTTGGGTACTTCAATTTAATCCAACAACAGATATAGCACATTAAACAAAATAAAATCCCAAGCATAATTAACAGTATTATTACAGGATGCAGCATCATGTTTAAAATGGCAGTTCCCGAAGGAGCCCGCCCTGTAAAGATGTCATACCAATGATAAACCTGCATTTGTCTGGCTTGTTCTGAAACCTTGAGGACTTCTATGCCCTGGTGCAATATAGAAATACAGCACATTTGTGCAGTGTTGCATGTGGCAGTGGTTAATTGTGTTATTTGTGAATTTTCCAATAGGAGGATGAGAAGATTTGTCCAATTGATTCCCAGAGGAAGGTTGAAGTTCAGTACATTGTCATCATTTAAATGTATATGTTGAATCATCTGTTTTGTGAAATAATATGTGAAGGAGTGGAGTTTGGACAATGGTGACATTACACATACATTGTTGTACTGGGGGGAGTGAGACATTATTCCTTTGCCAAATTACCTGTTTGAGTCCTACCACACACACGCAATTTTTCTATCAAAATAAACTTTTGTCGTGTTATTTTCTAATTCGCCCCAAAAGCAAGTGGATAGCCCATTATCATCATTCTGGAATAAGCAGGGCTTTTCCAGGAGCGGCAGTGTGGGGCATATCCACTGGTGATCAGTCCATTTATCCCACATGCGATGATCAATGATTTTATGCTGGGCATTCAGATATTTGCCAATCAAGCATGGGGTCCAGATGTGTTGACCTTGAATAAGTGGAAGACCACAATGTGCTTATGCAGGTGTGTGGTAATGCGTGAATTACTTGCATACTTAAAAGACCAGTTGGAAACATTACACATACTTTAGATGTCAAAGGTTTATATCACTATGAGATATAAGGCAAAAATAAGCTGTCTTTGTGTCTTGTTAACAGAGGGGCTATAACGACCATTTCCTTTGCTCATGCCCAATCCATTTCCTTTTCAGTCACCATGATTGCAAGCAATTGCTGTTCTGAACACGATATTGCTTGGGCTGTCTTATTTGCTTACTGTCCCATAGTTGCATATTGTGCCCAAAAGGTGTGATTAAGGTACTTCCAAGTATGCCACTGCAGTTCTACAGTGTTCAGGGTAGTTTGTGTTATTTCAGTAATCTGATGTTCCTATCCTTGGATTATTTTAGAGTGCAAAGTTTCAATGGAGCTTGTTTAATTCCTTAGTGCCTCTATGTCAATAGAGTTCAAAATACCAGTTCCTGCCCCCACCCCTCCTAAAATCATGTCAGTTATGTCACGTTGTGGTCATTTGGGGCTTGGGTTCTGTTGAATAGATTTAAATCATGCATTGAAGAGAGGTGCACTATGTGGTTCATACTCAGTTCTGATTTAGTTAAGTTATTGCTAGTCCAGTTTATCTTGATGTTGAGAGTGATTAACAAAGGTGATACATATACATCCACTGAAGGGTATAATTTAAGCAGGCATGGCATGGGTACCGAAATGGGATCATTTTGTAAAAGATAAATTTTTGTTCTGCCACAGCCCAGCAACAACTGTACGCCCTCTGGTATCCATCATATGATGTTTTGTCCGAAAAATCAAGGGGCAAATTTGAGCAATTACACTGATACATGGTTACGATTAGAAAATCCCCAGTGCTGACTGTCTTTTCTTCTCCTTTGTTCTGGGCAGGGTTAGGAGCTGTGTTATGGAAGGTGGTGTTCCATTTACTACTTGCGGATTGAATGTTGCAGCATGTTTATACTCTATATCAAACCCTCATCCCAAAGTATGAGTCATACCCCAACTTATACTCCGACAGCTACTTTTCCAACAGTATTCACAGTGTTGTCAGCATAAATATATACTAGTTTTGCATTCTTCCACTATTTAACACACCATTTAAAATCTCAAACTGATATATATGTTAGGGGTTTATAGATTATCCAAGCTACTGTTTGTGCTGATTGACAAAAACATTTTCCTACATTATTGCTAAAAACATCTGCGCTAGCTATACCTATGATATCTATAAAGTCAGTCATGATTAATAAAAAAAAAATGATGGTTGGTAAATGTGTACCACGGATGGAGCCTTCTTACAACTCTATTGGTTCATCAGAACTTTTTCCTAGAAAATGCTTGCGCAGGCTGTGAGAGAAACAAGAAAAACATGTACACATACCACCAATGACAAGAAACCTTAATACAAGCATTCACCATTCAGGGCCTGCCATCCTGTGGTTGATTAGTGAAAATACATCTAAAAGAAAAGGCGTTAGAAATGTATTATTTATTAAGAAAACAGTTTTAATTGCAAAACATGCATCCATTTGAGTTGCCCATCTTTTTCAATATGATAAACCAGAGGGCCAAAACGATCCACTATGGAATAAGGACCAGTCCACTTGGGCTCTAAGGCATGTGTCTTTTTACCTAATTTCAGATACATTACTTGTTCTCCTGCCTCCCATAGTGGGAGCTGTGATACATCGTTTGACTGTATCTTTAAGTTCATTTTCTCGAAGGCTTGGATTATTCTATACTGCAGTGTACTCTTATCCTCCTGCAGTTATTTTAGCCATTGGAAATAATCATGCTGCATGATTGTGGGTGTTTCCATGGGATGCCCAATGAAATCAGGATCTATCATTAACTTCATGGAGTGGCCAAATAATATTTGATATGGTTGAATTCCTGTCTACAATCGATCACTGCTACGAATTGTAGTTAAAATTAACAGTAGCCTTTTGGGCCAATCTTTGCCAGTCTGGTTGACTATTTTCCTCAAAGCCTCTTTGATAGTGTGATTCATTTGCTCTACTTTCCCTAAGGATTGTGGGCAATATTGGATATGAAATTTTTGAGTGATTCCCAGAGCTTGCAGCACCATGGTGAAAATTTCTCCTATGAAGTTTCCCCCATTATCCAAGTCAGTAACTTCTGGGGTGCCAAACCTACATATCACCTCATTAAACAGCTTCTTGGCAGCTGTGCATGCATTATTGTTTTTAGTGGGAAATGCCTCTACCCGTCCTGAAAAGGAATTAATATTTATGAAGAGATACTGAAATCCATCTTTGCTTCTTGGGAATTTGTCAATAACATCTATTTGTAGCTGATGCCAGGGTCTGACCCATCAAGCGGTACAAAATGGAGTTTGTGGTTACTCATAGAATATAAGGCTAACAATATAAGGTTAACATATTCAGAAAGGCTTCTTATCTTATGAAATTATTCTACTAACATTAAAATCAATATTAAATCAGCATGAACTCATACTACACAACCGCAGTTTGACCAAGATGTGCACATGCTCTGTGTCCATCAGTTGAATTGATGGGATGTATGACATTTCCTAAGAAACCATTTAGTTATTTGATTTGAAGCCTGTTTATAGGTGTTGTAAGAAGAGAACAGAATTTCACCAGTGTTAAAGCAGAATAAATATGGAAAATTTTAACTTGTCATGTTCTTTAGTGCCTTTTATCCTGTCTACTACACCAACACAGGGGCAAGCAATAACTAGCTACAGTACCTGGGGTATATCAACACTGTTAGAACCCGCAGCCATGAAAATATGTTCTACCCATTCATTCCCACTCTAGAGGTGCGAAAAGCTGAATAAAATGTAATTAAGCTGTTTTTAGAGCATTTCTGGGTGTGTGTCAATGAGCATGCCTGATACTGAACTGAAAGCGGTCCTTGACATTCCTTGGGTGAAAGCCAAATAGCTCTATTTGAGGAACAGAGATGTGCATAGAGTGACAATGAGTGAGTGGAGCATGTTTTTACAGCAGTAGTTCATGGCACAGCTGAAGGAAGTAGACACCCTGTAACAAGGCAGAAGTGACACATATCAGAGTACAGTTGACTAGCAAACTGAAATGATAACTTGGACAAGATCTGAATCTAGATGAAGTTCATGATGGAATATTTTCACCTCTTATACAGCTATAAAATCCTAGAGTTCCTGGACTCAGGATTATAAGTTTTATGGCAACATATCTTCAATCATCTCTGCTTGGACAGCATCCTTCATCCTCTTTCAAAGCACAAATAAAACTTGTCTGAAGTTTTCATAATTGAACCCTAAATATCTTCAAATGCAGCCATTGCATTTTCACAAGTAAAGTCTTCATAACAAAGAAAGATGAGTACTTTGTAAGTTCGCTCTGTTTCCCACTTCTCAATCTAAATGCTAATTTTTCCCCTTCCATATCACTTTTATGAGAATATTTTCATAAAAATGTTATTGAAGGAGACTTTCCCTAGGTCTTCTTGAAAGACATATTTGTTTAGAAGATTTTAAGCATACTCTGGCTGTGTCTACATGAGAGTAATGAGCTACTGCGCAGTTGCATCATGTCGCATGAAGAGTGATATGATGCTACTGTGTACTAGTAATGAGCTACTATACAGTAGTAATGAGCTACTGTGCAGTCAGCATCATCAAGAACCCATTCTGGGATGCTACTGTTCAGTAACACTGGTTACTGTGCAAATGACTGCGTATTTGCAACTGCACATCCAGCATCCCATGTAGACATGGCCGCTCTTGACTTTCCTTTTTTTTCTGGTGGATGCCAAAGTCCAATAACATCTCCAGAAAAATGAAAAAATATGGAAATATATGCACATGATCTAAATATAATATAATGCTTATATTGCATCTAAATGAATCCTCCTATTGAACAATGCATCTTGCATCACGAAAAGGATAGTATTTTTTTTTCTTTTAACATTGCAGGTGTTGCCAAGTAAAGTATAATGTGAAATAAATCATACATGTTTATTCTTTGAATTCAAGATTTTGTGGGTCGCTTTTCAAGGTAGGAAGCATTTATCTACAAAATGAAAAACAAGCATTGTAACCTTGTTTTCTTCTGTCACACTTAAAGACTTCTCTGGTGTTAACTCCAAACTGTCAAAAACCTTCTGAAAAAATCTCTTCCTGCCAACAACATGTATTAAATGTTCAGTAAAGCTGGAATTTGCTATGCCTCTTTGGTAAATATAAAAAATAGGTTGGTAAAAGGTGCTCCCAGTGCTCAGGGAAAGAAGCTTATGTCATAGCATAAAAAAAATATCTGTGCATCTAGTTAAACTAAATCCTTCAAAAAAATGACACACATTTATAAAGGTTCTGTGACCTAACTGTTTCCTTAACATGAAAAGATCTTTCAGTCTTTTTCCGGGAAAACAGTCATGAAAGTAAAGGAGTAATTCCCTGCTGAAGGCAAAATATGTTACTTTGTTACTAAAAATGCCCAGGAAAAGCACTTTTTTATATATAGTAAAGTGGGTGTCAGAGCAAAGCTAACCAGTTCCTCAGCACAAAAAAGGAGACTGGATATTCTGGCTAATTTAATTTAATCCTAACACTTAATACATGCTTTTATATTCTGAAATGAAATACCTTGCTACAGTTTTGTACCTCAGTGACTTCAATTTATTTTACTAACAATTTTTTGCTGCAGTTTGTCTTTTTCATGCTAAAATATGTCAGCATCTTCAAAATACATCCATATTTTGAAAGAATGTTGCTTTTAGATCTATAAAAGTGTTATTGTTTCCTCTAATTCAAAATGTATTGAGTCAGTAGGTATATTATAACTCCATCGTTATTTTGCATGTCACTGCAATGCTGAAAACACATATTACCTGAAGAGGTTTCCATTGCTACTCACTGAACACTTTTGAACCCAAAGAAAATATCTTAAAATATATATTTTTTTTTAAATGAGAAAGAACAGCAACTGAACTATTAGGAATGATTCCCATAGAAGGCATTCTTTCCAAACTCTGTCAACTTGTTGTGGTCAGGTTCCTTTTCATGAAAAGGCTTCTAGGCTTGAGGGTGAAACCTGTAGGCACATCCAAAGAAAGAGAATGAAAAATGCAAATTGAAAACTGGATATTTTCACACTACTCTGTTTTTCTTATAATGTTCAAAGAGTTTGGTTTTGTTCCAGTGTAGAACTGGAAAATGAGAATACATGAAACTTTGTATGTTGTCCATGCACAATTGTCATTTTACAGCTTCATTAGTGCTCTGAAGTTATCTAGATCTTTCAGTTTATGACATGTCTACTCTAATTGTACTACTCATTTGAAAGGAGTAGTAAGGCCCAATTAGTCAGCCACATCCAGTCTTTCTTAACAGATTGTAAATACAGTGGAAATACTTGATTCCTTCAGAATAATGTGTAAGTGGAAGTTAGTAATGGGCAAATCATATGTTTTGATTTCAGGATCTCATACTTTAAAACTCAAACCTGAGTTTAAACTTACCTGAATACAACATTTCTATTTCCAATTCTGGCTGGAAATGTTACCAGAACTGTCCATATATTTTGGCATGTGTTCTCCCAAATGGAGGAAATGTTATCAGAACATTTCATAACCAACATAAAATTCCTAAAAACTTTTGTTTTTCATCCCTAAGATTATATTGGTTTGTAAATAATTTCTTTCTAAATTAAAAAAAAAAATAAATAAAACTACTTTTTCTCTCACCCAAACTGCTTAAGGCTAGTAGAACTTGCATAATACACATAATAATTGTAACAATCTATATCCAAATCAAAAATGGCAAAGTGATTCTGTTATTAAAACTTTAAGCACATGGTAGGAAAAGGGCAAATATGACTGTGTATGACTAACTATAGTCCGAAGTCAGTCCACACACAACATTAGTGCGCTTTAATGCCTGCATGTGTAGATGCCTGCCTAAAACTGCTTAATGCACATTAAGCTAACGCACATTAAATTTAGGTGTGGTTAAATGCACGTGTAGACATGCCCTCTGTGAATGTGAATGGAGTTACTCTTGATTTACATAAGTATATCAGGGGGCAGAATTTAGTCCATTTTTTTATAATTGTATTTTTCATGGTAATATAATGCAAAATTGCAAGGCAAAGTATATACAGGTGATCTAATTTGCCTTGAACTCTAAAAGTCAATAAGGAAAGGTTTGTGTTTTTATTCTTCCTAAACTGCTGATCAACCCAAAAGCTAGAGGAACATATATATAATATATGTATATTATTTCCATAAAGCAAAATTCACAAAAGGAACATTGTGGACAACAGTTCTGTTGTCTTCCATTCTGTTGTAGCCATCAACCCAGAGGCAAAGCAAAAATATAAGTAATTAATTCCTAATATTTTTTATAAGCCATGTCCCAATGAGAGCAAAAGAATTATTAGAAATGGAAAAGGTGATAGAATTCATTCTGTAGTAGATAAACTGCAGTAGTGGTACCAGGCTGAGCTCCAAAAGCCATAAAATATAAATCTCTCTGTGATCTCCATCCTTACGTGTATTTTAGTGCTGAAGAATCCTGCTTTTCCATATGATGATTACATACTAAAACATAATACTATTGTTGAGGAAAATCAGTATACTTTTTACTGATGAAACCAGATTTTTGTGTGTGAAGGAGAAATTCAATATTTCTGGGAGAATGAATGGGTTGTAGTGGGTAACACTAAAGAGAGTCTTCCCTTCCTCAGTCCTTTGCTAAAATTAAACTTAGCACCTGATCTTGCACAGTACTGAGATGGGTGGCCCCGACTCAACAAAGTCATGAAGCATATGCTTAATTTTCAGTCCTTCTATATTCATATGTAACTAAAAA